>NC_056735.1:1398818451-1398888451 GCF_019279795.1 Protopterus annectens
GTCTAGAGGAAAACAGTTTTTAGTGCTTAATAAATAAGCACCTATCCAGGAATAGGGTCAGCTCCCAGTTTTTCTCCTGTCTACCTGATGAATCTGGGCATCTTGGGGCAATGCATCAATTGCCTCATGTACAAAGACAAACCTCTCCTCCTACCACCCAAAACTACAACCTGTGAGAGATGCACTTATATAGCCAAACTGGAAGCAAAGCTTTCTTCACCCAAGACTGGACTAGACAGTCAAGAGGAGAAGGTAAACACTTGCACCACACCACACTCATCACATAGTCCCTCAAAACCTACATCACCAAAACACACACATAGAAACACAAAACACACACCTACATTCACGGAGGCTCTAAAAAAAAAAATCTACCCAAGCAACAGGGACCTCCAAATTAGAAATGCAAGCAACCTCCATCCCCAACACAACCCAAATGATGCATAGCCCACAAACTCAGTGTGCCACTCAACCACAGCCCATAAGGCATAACAACGTACCCACACTCTAGTCATAGGTGACTCTATAGTCAGGCACACTGATGTTCCACTCACCAGGCTAAACAAGGAGAAAATTACTGTCAGCTGCCTGTCAGGTTCCTGGATCCGCCACATAACACATGCACTCAGGTCACTCCACAACAAGTACAAAGATGACTCTGTCTTTGTCCATATTGGTGTGAATGACCTGAGACGTACCTTCCTGGACTACATGAAAAGAGACATGGAGGAGCTGTCCGATCTTATAGCCTAGGCAGGTATGACCCTAGCCCTGAGTAGCATCCTGCCATCACCCAGAATGATACCACAGTACAAGGACAAAATGATTGACTTCAACAATTGGCTAAGCTTCTGGTGTCATTCTAAGGGGATCCAATATCTGTCTGCCTGGGATGAGATGATCGACAAACCACGATGCTTTGTTAGAGATGGCCTGCACCTGTCACCCTTGGGATTCTGGATACTGGCTAAGGATCTTGCCACCCCTATAGTGCCTTTTTTAGGCAAGATTCAAATGACAAATTCACCACTGTAACAGGTACGAGCAAGTAAAATCTGAGGGTAATGCTGCTAGAAGTCTATACCTCAGAATGCACTCACTTGAGGCACTCCTTAAAATGGAGAATATCGACATCTGTGCAGTGACAGAGACCTGGCTCAAGGCTCCAGAGAGCACCCTTGCATTACCAGGCTATAATTCATACCACACCTTTTGGCCACCTAACCTGGACTGAAGCGCTAAAGGTGGAGGCGTGTCCATATTCATTAAGGATATCCACACCTCCAGGCTAGTTGCTCAGCATAATGCATCTGAGATTATCCAAGTGCCACTAACTCTGGGCAAGACTGTAATCCAAATTGTAGTTTGCTACAGATCCCCCACCATGCCCCAGGATTCCCACTCCTCATTTCTTGATACACTGGAAGATATTAGGGTACAACCTAACACCCTAATAATGGGTGATTTCAACTACCCCAACATTAACTGGGAAAACTACTCATGTACCAAGTCTAGTTCTCAATGTTTTCTGGAATTCATAAATTCCAATGCCTTGGATTAACTTATCCACACCCCCACCAGGGGTAGCAATAATCTAGTCCTGGTCATTGCCAACATGGACAACCAGTGTTCCACACCAGAGGTCAATTCCTCGTTGGTCAGATCCAACCACAAGCAAATCACCATAGACATCCACATCCTACCCCCATCCCCCATTAGGGAAACCACCATAAAGAATTTCTCCAAAGCCAACTTTACGCTTCTTAAGACAGAAATGGCAAACTTCACGACACCCATGCTGATGGGCAATAGAGATACGACTGCTGAATGCTATACAACTGCACTTTATTAGCACTTACACAAGTGCATGGATCGTGCAATCCCTAACAGAACCAAGATGCTATCCTCCAAAAAAAGGAAGCCAATCTGGTGGTCCCCTGCCATAAACAAACTCTACAACAATAGAAAGAAACTGTTGCAAAAAAGAGTAAAATCCCATGATTGGAGGAACTCTGTGGCCAGCCTCAGTAAGAAGCTGAGATCCCTCATAAAATCCTCCAAAGCTAGTTATGAAAACAAAATCGCCACTGATTCTAAAGACAACCACAAAGCATTCTATAGCAATGTCAAGAATCTCAATGGCAACACCCAGATCTGCTCTGAGTTACAGAACAATGGCACTAAATATACAGAACCAACTGATATTGCCAACATCCTGGCAGACAGGTTCGGTGCTAACTTTACCCCTCTCCCATCCCCTAAAGGGCCCATCTCTATAATGGAAGAATACAAAGTTCCTGTAATCGCGGCTGCACAGGTAAAAAACACACTCTTCAAAGCCAAGAACACAGCATTCATGGGACCTGACAACATCCCAGGCTGCGTTCTACATGAACTACAGTGCAAACTGGCACCCCACCTAAGTACCATGTTCAATCATAGCCTCACCTCAGGATTTGTGCCCACTGAATGGCACACAGCAATGGTTATCCCACTCCACAAAGGGGGAGCCACCATAGACCCCAGAAACTACTGCCCCATTAGCTTGACAAGCCTGGTCTGTAAGGCTATGGAATGTATCATCATGGAACTTATAAACAATGACATTGGTAATCTCCAAACTCTGGACCCTACCCAGTTCGGGTTTGTAAAAGGCAGATCATGTCTCCTAAACCTGATAGACTTCTTTGAAGTGGTCACCAAAGCCATAGATGAGGGTAAGGTAGTTCACACAGCCATCTAGATCTCGCCAAGGCTTTTGACACCATCCCCCACTCTGGAATTATAGATAAACTCACTAAACTAGGTTTAAATCCCTATGGCACAATATAGGTTGCCAACTGGCTCACTGACAGAACCCACACTGTGAAAGTAGCAGACTCTAAATCCAACTTCAGACCAGTAACAAGTGGAGTACCACAGGGTTCAGTCCTAGGTCCTATCCTGTTTGGTGTCTACTCCTCTGAAGTACAGGCTAACACAGAAGGTCTTTGACTAACAAAGTTCGCAGATGACTGCAAACTAGGAGCCATAATCAAAACTCCTAATGATGTGGAGATCCTACAAAAGGGCCTCACTGAGACATACGCCTAGTGTCAAAGCCATGGCCTCAAGCTCAATGCCAAAAAGTGAATTGTCATCCCTTTTTTATGGCTTTTTGGGAAAATAAGTTTATATTAAATATAAAAAATATGTACCCATGAACTACCACATAGGCGGTAGTCTACTTAACACTGAAAGTGTGATAAGAGACTTTGGGACACCGGTGGACAGTAGTCTCTCCTTGGATAATCACATCACCACAGTAGTCAGGAAATCCTTCTACGTGGCACACCTCATCACAAAAGATTTCTCATCCAGGAAAAAAGAGGTCATTGTTCCCCTCTACTTATCACTCATTAAACCCATTATAGAGTACAATGCCCCTTTTGGTATGTACCTCACAAGACATCTACATCAACTGAAAAGGCCACAGAAATACCTCACAAAGAGGATTACAGGCCTCAAACAGATGCCCTATGCAGACCGTCTCAAAAAACTCCAGATTTACTCTGTCGCATATCACCTACTCAGAGACGATCTCTGCCTAACATACAAAGCTATGTCAAACCCAGAGCTGTTGGACATGCTCCACTTTAAGAAATCCGAGCTACATGCTCTAGGGACCCACACCTTGTCACCACAATAAACAGAACATGCTGGAGGGATAGATTCCTGTCCCAGAGACTTCCCATAATCTGGAACAAACTACCTATCTATATCAAACAAAGCTCCTCATTAGCACTCTTCAAGAAAAATCTTGATAATTGAATGAGAGATTGGAAATTCATCCCAGGGATAACTTCTGTGACTGTGCTTGACAGGGGCACAGGAAAATAATATTGTTGGGTGGCAAAAACCAGGGTACCATTTGGCTAGGCTTATATAGACCCTAGGGCCAATAGCCTAGTACCTACCTATGAACCTAAGAATATAAAAAGTGTACACACCCCTGTTACAATGCCAGGTTTTTGTGATATAAAATAAATGAGACGACAATAAATCATTTCAAAACATTTCCCACCTTTAATGTGTCCTATAACCTGTACAATTCAACTGAAAAACAAACAACTCTGTTAGGAGAAAAAAATATAAAAAATGTACAATAAGGTGATTGCATAAGTGTGCACACCCTTAAACTAATACTTTGTTGAAGCACCTTTTGATTTAATTACAGCATTCAGTCTTCTTGGGTAGGAGTTTATCAGCATGGCACATCTTGAGTTGGCAATATTTGCCCACTCTTCCTTGCAAAAGCGCTCCAAATCTGTCAGATTGTGAGGGCATCTCTTGGGCACAACCCCCTTCAGGTCAGCTCACAGATTTTCTATTGGATTTAGGTCTGGGCTCTGGTTGGGCCATTCCAAAACTTTAATTTTTTTCCGGTGAACCCATTCTTTTGTTGATTTGGATGTATGCTTGGGGTCATTGTCATGTTGAAAGGTGAAATCCCTCTTCATCTTCAGATTTCTGGCAGATGCCTGAAGGTTTTGGGCCAAAGTGACTGGTATTTGGAACTGTTTATAATTCCCTTCACCTTGACTAAAGCTCCAGTTCCAGTTCCAGCTGAAGAAAAGCAACCCCAAAGCATGATACTGCCCATGCTTCACAGTGAGGATGATGTTCTTTTGGTGATGTCGTGTTTTTGGGCCAAAAGTACCTTTTGGAATTGTGGCCAAAAAGTTCAACCTTGGTCTCATCAGACCATAACACTTTTTCCCAAATAGTTTTGCGATACTTGATGTATTGTTTTGCAAATTTTAGCCAGGCCTGAATGTTTTTCTGTGTAAGAAAAGGCTTCTGTCTTGCAACCCTACCCCATAGCTCAGACTTATGGCGAATATGGGAGATTGTTGTCACATGTAGTATACAACCAGTACTTGCCAGAAATTCCTGCAGCTCCTTCAGTGTTACTGTAGGTCTCTTGGCAGTCTCCCTGACCAGTTTTCATCCTGTCTTTTTTATCAATTTTGGAGGGACATCCATTTGTTTGCAACATCACCGTTGTCCCATATTTTCTCCAGTTTGTGATGACTGTCTTCATTGAGTTCTATGGTATATCTCATGCTATGGAAATTTTTATATCTTTCAACAATGAGATTCCTTTGATGCTTTGTAAGCACTCTGCGAACCATGGCTTTTGCTGTAGCAGGCAACTGAGTAAATGTCAGAAAAATCCTACTAGGACAGTTGAACTTAATTTGGGGTTAATCAAAGTCTCTTTAATTGATGGCAGCTGTGTACCCAAGAAGACTGAATGATGTAATTAAATCAAAACGTGCTTCAACAAAGTATTAGTTTAAGGATATGTGCACTTATGCAACCAGCTTATTGTATGTTTTTTATTTTTTATATTTTTCCCCTAACAGATTTGATTGTTTTTCAATTGAATTGTACAGGTTATATGTCACATTAATGGTGGGAAAAGTTTTGAAATTATTTATTGTGGTCTCATTTTTTATATCACAAAAACCTGGCATTTTAACAGGGGTGTGTACATTTTTCATAGCCACTGTATATATGGATTTATATTATATCATCAAGCTTTCAGCAAATCAAACTCCAAAGGGAAAACAACACAACTCTTCATTTTTACCCAGTGTAGTGCAATCTCAGAGTTTGTATATATAATTTGCAGGCAGTGTGGGGGTCTCAGTCATATGAATTTCAAGTTTCCAAAATCTTGATATAATATATAAATACTTACACATGTATCTGTGTGTGTGTGTGTGTGTGTGTGTGTGTGTGTGTGTGTGCGTGCGTGCGTGCGTGTGTGTGTGTGTGTGTGTGTGTGTGATTTTGTTGATTTCACTGCAAGTGAATTATCATTTCTATGAACTGTAAAAATGAAAATCCACTGCAGCGAACAACAAAAATGTTGAACGTGGACATGGTGAATGTTCGAATTTGAAATAATTCGAACATTCACCACATTTACGCAAATGGAAGTACTGTGCAATGCACAGTAAAGAACGTGTTTGCAGGGGGGGCAAGCCCCCCTGCACCCCCCACACCCCCTGCTACTTAGATATACAAACTCCAAGATCGCACTATAGTCCGGGTAAGGGTACATTTTCCAATCCCCACTATAGTGCGTTCTGCATGAAAATGTAGAAATCCACAACAGCGAATACTGTATTGCATTTGCTGTTGTACATTTCTACATTTTTGCATTTGATCTTCCGATTCTACCAAATGGATCAATTTGGACTACTGTGAATCGCACAGAATCTGATCGTCCATTTGATAGTAAACATATATATATATATATATATATATATATATATATATATATATATATATATATGCCCATATTGCATTCTTATCTTTCTGTCTACGTATCTACCTATCTACCTGTCTAGTCACATGCCTAAATAAGATATATTGTAGTATACCAGGGCAATGTCCTTAATGGATATTTTTCTGCTTTGTATTGTTTGTATTTCATAGTTCTGAAGTCTGCTTATACTACAAGTCTCAGAGTTGAAGATGTAGACTTCAAGTGTGCAGCCTTTACTCCTGCTGCCTTTTCTACAGTGGTATAGCCTTGCAGGGCATTGACATTTTATTTTCTGTATTATTCTAGATGAAGGGGAACTCCATTCATCCGTCAAAACCTAGAGGTACGCCATTAGTTAATGTCTGTGATTACAAGTAGATACTATGGGACAGATGCACTTCTACTCAGCTTATTAATCTAGAATTTTTTTTTATTAACTGAATATCACATGCATTTACATTTAGCATTGCATATCCATAGATCCATAGGTAAATATTAGGTAGTTGCCATTGCAAGCCATTTTAAGCCTTTCCCTGGACATTTAAAATCAAGCCCTATACCTTGTATCTGAAAGGTAAACATCTTCACCATTATGTTCACCTCCAATTTCCATATTTTTATGCAGTCATTCAGAAGTGTTGAAAGGAACTATATTCTCTCTGTGAACGTAAAAAATCCAAGATACGAGGTGCAAGTAGCAATCCAAGAGACACCAATAAATATCCACAGGAATACTTCAAATTCTTGAACGCCAATTTATTTTAAGATAAAATGCATTTTTGCTGCTACAAACACACAGCAGCTTCCTCAGAATCAAAACACTAAAATAATGCGCCATAAATATTTAAATATACAAGGGGAAGTTGATCTACAAACATCACTTCCTGTCAAGGCGCTAGAATAATGGAACAGTCAAGCAATGTATGTTATACAATGAATATAAAAAAATGAATATATAAAATATACAAAATATGCGAAATAAGCCATTTTAAAAATTTTATATAACAAATTAATTAACCATTATATTTATTATATTTATTGTTGGCTTTATAATTACTAAATACCTAAAGATACCTAATTACTACAAAAACATATTTAAAATTATTTTAAAATTATTTATTATCTTACATTACAATACATCAGTTAATAAATAACCAAATATCTGAACATCTAAACATCTAAACATTTTTTATCTATCTATCTATCTATCTATCTATCTAAACTATATGTCTTCATGGCCCTTAATTTTCAGAAACAATTATATAGATTATTTAGTTATTTTGTGTGTATTAGACTGATAGTAAACGTCCCTAAATAAAATATATTATATTATATATTATATATTAGTCGGGACCTAACATTAGGTCCTATCTCATATAACTTTTTAGTCTAAGGACTGCTGAAATGTTACAGTTCTCATTTAAGCCAGGGAGGTTGAAAGCTTCTAATTTGATTTGCCATTCTAATTCACGCAATTCTAACATAAGAGAAAGGGGTCCACCTCTAACACTAGGGAGGTGCTGGTCAATACCCATAAAAACAAACTTATGCTCAGGGTAATTGGATATATGCTTAGCAAGAGCATTATCCAATTTACTATTTCTGATGGCATAAATATGTTGGTAGACACGTTCGCGGAGTTTTCGGTCGGTCTTACCTATATAAAATGCTGTACAGCATTGGCAAAAAGCCACATAAATAACAGATTTGCTCTCACAATTGATTTTTTGATGGATATAATATCTTTTCCCCTTAATGGAAAAAGATTCTCCTGTTCTAACAAATTTGCACCAATTACAAGCTCCACATATTAATGACCCCTTTCTTCTGTTGAATTGGTTGGTGTATGGTTTTCTTTGTAATAATTCTTTCAAGTTTTTTCCTCTCCTATACACCACTTTTGGCAATGATCCCAACTTTTCTGAAAGAAAAGTATCGTTACTAATAAAGTGCCAGTTTTTAAGAATAATATCAAAAATAAATTTTGAATCGATACTAAAAGTAGTAATGAAACAAGTTAAAAAGTCAACTTTTTTATTTTTGTTGTTAGATATGGTATCGATTTGAGTTGGACTTGATATCAAAATTTCTTGTGAGGCATTTAGTGAAGCGACATTCTGGAATTCCTGACTTTTGTTTTCTTCTAATAAAGGTTTATAAAAACCAGTTGATTGTTTAAATTCTATCTCCTCAATGATCCCATCAATAAGAGTATCTGGATAGCCTCTATTTAGAAACAAGTTCCTGAGAAAATTACATTCCTGTTTGAAAGAATGAATCGTACTACACATGCAAATGGCTCTCACTAACTGTCCCTTCACTATGGATCGCTTCTGCCTTAGTGGATGTAAACTAGTAAAATGAAGTAGAGAATTGCAATAAGTAAGTTTTCGAAAGACCGAAGACAAATATTTTTTATTTATTATATCCTTGGTCAATTTCACATCTAAATAGTCGATTTCATCTGTGGAGAACTGATACGTGAATTTAAGAAAACTTGTTGTATTATTCATATAATGCAATAAAGTTTCTACTTCTAATGCATCACCATGGAATAATATAAAAATTTCATCCAAGAAACGCATGTACAAGCGAAGTTGGCTTTTAAAATCAGGATTTTTTAATATAAACTTATTTTCCCAAAAAGCCATAAAAAAGTTAGCAACGCTTGCACTGCATAGAGAACACATGGCTACTCCTTGTTTTTGGAGGTAATATTTATTGCCAAAAATGAAAAAAATTAGAACTAAGAACTATATCGAGAAGTTCTGTGACAATATCTATTTCATTTTGGACAACCTCCAATTCTTGTAACATTAAAGCTATCCACTCTATAGCTTCCTGATGAGGAATGGAAGTATAAAGATCGACTATGTCGATAGTGAGAAAATTGTTACATTCATCATATGTAATATTATTGATATTGCTGAGAAAAGACCAAGAATCTTTACAGACAACTGGAATTTTCTTAATATATTTACCCAAAATGTGGTCTATTAGGCTATCACAAGGATAAGTCATAGATAGTCTTCCATCCACCAATGCTCTCATAGGGGGATTCCCAAGATCCTTATGGATCTTGGGAATTCCAAACATAACTGGGACTTTAGGATGTGAGATATCTAGGAAATTGTATAAATCAATATTAATCTTCCCAGATAAAAACATATCTCTCAAATATCCTCTGATCCTGTTAAAAATGACATTCATTTCATTAAGTGAAGAAAGCCTATATGCTGGTGAATCCAAGACTGATAACATTTTCTCTATGTACATATCATTATCAAAGATGACCAATCCTCCTCCCTTGTCAGGTTTTACAACTCGGACCGGGAGTAGGTTAAGATTGTTTAAAGCTATTCTCTGTTCTTTAGTTATGTTAGAATTAATAGGTGATTTTCCAGTCCCAAAGCTATCTTTGATATGTCTAATATCTACTTCACAAACTTTTTCAAAGACATGTAATCCAATATGTAATGGGGGATTAAAAACACTAGGTAATTTCAAACTTGGCCTTGTGTCACTAATTTCATTATTAAATAGTACATTCAAGCTAAGTTTCCTAACAAAACTCTTCAAATCAATAATAGTCTTTGTTAAATCAAAATGAACACTGGGAATAAAAGTGTTCCTACTAGCTAACAACTCAATAAGCTCCGACTGTAAACTGACACTAGAAAAATTATACACTTTGAAATCACCCTTAAGGTTAGTCTGTATGATGGGATATTCATGAGCAATAATCTGTGAAACATTAGAGGTTTCTAAATTAACATTCTCACCAAAGAAAGGATCAGGTCTCAGTTGTTCCGAGCTCTGTTCCTGGTGTAATAGGTCCGTTGAGGCTGTGGACCTAAAAAATTACTTTGATTACTATTATTTCTCTGGTGATTCTGATGTTCATTATTATTACCATTCCTATCTTTATTTGGGTTATTACCTTTGATCCTATTACTCAATCTCATTCCATTGTTATTCTGTATAATCTGCTCATCATTATTATCAATGGGCACAGAAGGTGGATCAAGATCATAGGTCTCAAAGGTATCCAAGCTATTAACCCCTGTAGGTACCTCTCGTGAAGGAGGTATCTTTAATTTTGGGTAGGCTTGCTGTTGTTGGTAAGCAGTTCTATCCCTACACAATTTTTTAGATTTATTTTGTTTTAACTTTACCATCAATGCATCAATACTATTAAATATTCTATTATAATCAAACTTGTATCTTAAAAAATCAGAATCAAGTTTGATTATGTCATCAAGACCATTAATTTCTTCTGTAAGTTTAGAAATGTTAGAATTATAATGCTTAATTAATACTTCAATCAATTGACCCGTCGGGTCTCATTCAAGACCCTTTGTTTTACACAGATTTGATGGCGCTGTTTGAGCGGCAAGGAGCTCAATTGCTTGAAGTATTAATTAAGCATTATAATTCTAACATTTCTAAACTTACAGAAGAAATTAATGGTCTTGATGACATAATCAAACTTGATTCTGATTTTTTAAGATACAAGTTTGATTATAATAGAATATTTAATAGTATCGATGCATTGATGGTAAAGTTAAAACAAAATAAATCTAAAAAATTGTGTAGGGATAGAACTGCTTACCAACAACAGCAAGCCTACCCAAAATTAAAGATACCTCCTTCATGAGAGGTACCTACAGGGGTTAATAGCTTGGATACCTTTGAGACCTATGATCTTGATCCACCTCCTGTGCCCATTGATAATAATGATGAGCAAATTATACAGAATAACAATGGAATGAGATCGAGTAATAGGATCAAAGGTAATAACCCAAATAAAGGTAGGAATGGTAATAATAATGAACATCAGAATCACCAGAGAAATAATAGTAATCAAAGTAATTTTTTAGGTCCACAGCCTCAACGGACCTATTACACCAGGAACAGAGCTCGGAACAACTGAGACCTGATCCTTTCTTTGGTGAGAATGTTAATTTAGAAACCTCTAATGTTTCACAGATTATTGCTCATGAATATCCCATCATACAGACTAACCTTAAGGGTGATTTCAAAGTGTATAATTTTTCTAGTGTCAGTTTACAGTCGGAGCTTATTGAGTTGTTAGCTCGTGGGAACACTTTTAGTCCCAGTGTTCATTTTGATTTAACAAAGACTATTATTGATTTGAAGAGTTTCATCAGGAAACTTAACTTGAATTTACTATTTAATAATGAAATTAGTGACACAAGGCCATGTTTGAAATTACCTAGTGTTTTTAATCCCCCATTACATATTGGATTACGTGTCTTTGAAAAAGTTTGTGAAGTTGATATTAGACATATCAAAGATAGCTTTGGGACTGGAAAATCACCTATTAATTCTAACATAACTAAAGAACAGAGAATAGCTTTAAACAATCTTAACCTACTCCCGGTCCGAGTTGTAAAACCTGACAAGGGAGGAGGATTGGTCATCTTTGATAATGATATGTACATAGAGAAAATGTTATCAGTCTTGGATTCACCAGCATATAGGCTTTCTTCACTTAATGAAATGAATGTCATTTTTAACAGGATCAGAGGATATTTGAGAGATATGTTTTTATCTGGGAAGATTAATATTGATTTATACAATTTCCTAGATATCTCATATCTTAAACTCCCAGTTATGTTTGGAATTCCCAAGATCCATAAGGATCTTGGGAATCACCCTATGAGAGCATTGGTGGATGGAAGACTATCTATGACTTATCCTTGTGCTAGCCTAATAGACCACATTTTGGGTAAATATATTAAGAAAATTCCAGTTGTCTGTAAAGATTCTTGGTCTTTTCTCAGCAATATCAATAATATTACATATGATGAACGTAACAATTTTCTCACTATCGACGTAGTCGATCTTTATACTTCCATTCCTCATCAGGAAGCTATAGAGTGGATAGCTTTAATGTTACAAGAATTGGAGGTTGTCCAAAATGAAATAGATATTGTCACAGAACTTCTCGATATAGTTCTTAGTTCTAATTTTTTCATTTTTGACAATAAATATTACCTCCAAAAACAAGGAGTAGCCATGGGTTCTCCATGCGGTGCAAGCGTTGCTAACTTTTTTATGGCTTTTTGGGAAAATAAGTTTATATTAAAAAATCCTGATTTTAAAAGCCAACTTCGCTTGTACATGCGTTTCTTGGATGACATTTTTATATTATTCCATGGTGATGCATTAGAAGTAGAAACTTTATTGCACTATATGAATAGTACAACAAGTTTTCTTAAATTCACGTATCAGTTCTCCACAGATGAAATCGACTATTTAGATGTGAAATTGACCAGGATATAATAAATAAAAAATATTTGTCTTCGGTCCTTCGAAAACTTACTTACTGCAATTCTCTACTTCATTTTACTAGTTTACATCCACTAAGGCAGAAGCGATCTATAGTGAAGGGACAGTTAGTGAGAGCCATTCGCATGTGTAGTACGATTCATTCTTTCAAACAGGAATGTAATTTTCTCAGGAACTTGTTTCTAAATAGAGGCTATCCAGATACTCTTATTGATGGGATCATTGAGGAGATAGAATTTAAACGATCAACTGGTTTTTACAAACCTTTATTAGAAGAAAACAAAAGTCAGGAATTCCAGAATGTCGCTTCACTAAATGCCTCACAAGAAATTTTGATATCAAGTCCAACTCAAATCGATACCATATCTAACAACAAAAATAAAAAAGTTGACTTTTCAACTTGTTTCATTACTACTTTTAGTATCGATTCAAAATTTATTTTTGATATTATTCTTAAAAAACTGGCACTTTATTAGTAACGGTTGGTATCATTGCCAAAAGTGGTGTATAGGAGAGGAAAAAACTTGAAAGAATTATTACAAAGAAAACCATACACCAACCAATTCAACAGAAGAAAGGGGTCATTAATATGTGGAGCTTGTAGTTGGTGCAAATTTGTTAGAACAAGAGAATCTTTTTCCAGTAAGGGGAAAATATATTATATCCATCAAAAAATCAATTGTGAGAGCAAATCTGTTATTTATGTGGCTTTTTGTCAATGCTGTGCAGATTTTATATAGGTAAGACCGACCAAAAACTCCGCGAACGTGTCTACCAACATATTTATGCCATCAGAAATAGTAAATTGGATAATGCTCTTGCTAAGCATATATCCAATTACCCTGAGCATAAGTTTGTTTTTATGGGTATTGACCAGCTCTTCCCTAGTGTTAGAGGTGGACCCCTTTCTCTTATGTTAGAATTGCGTGAATTAGAATGGCAAATCAAATTAGATGCTTTCAACCTCCCTGGCTTAAATGAGAACTGTAACATTTCAGCAGTCCTTAGACTAAAAAGTTATATGAGATAGGACCTAATGTTAGGTCCCGACTAATATATAATATATAATATAATATATTTTATTTAGGGACGTTTACTATCAGTCTAATACACACAAAATAACTAAATAATCTATATAATTGTTTCTGAAAATTAAGGGCCATGAAGACATATAGTTTAGATAGATAAAAAATGTTTAGATGTTTAGATGTTCAGATATTTGGTTATTTATTAACTGATGTATTGTAATGTAAGATAATAAATAATTTTAAAATAATTTTAATATGTTTTTGTAGTAATTAGGTATCTTTAGGTATTTAGTAATTATAAAGCCAACAATAAATATAATAAATATAATGGTTAATTAATTTGTTATATAAAATTTTTAAAATGGCTTATTTCGCATATTTTGTATATTTTATATATTCATTTTTTTATATTCATTGTATAACATCCATTGCTTGACTGTTCCATTGTTCTAGCGCCTTGACAGGAAGTGATGTTTGTAGATCAACTTCCCCTTGTATATTTAAATATTTTTGGCACCTTATTTTAGTGTTTTGATTCTGAGGAAGCTGCTGTGTGTTTGTAGCGGCGAAAATGCATTTTATTTTAAAATAAATTGGCGTTCAAGAATTTGAAGTATTCCTGTGGATATTTATTGGTGTCTCTTGGATTGCTACTTGCACCTCGTATCTTGGATTTTTTGTGTTTGCTTCTTTGTACTTGGTTTGTGGCTCTCTGTGAACGTGGTAACTTCAAAACTCACTGAGTCTAATGTACTTCCAATTACTTTTACTAAATATTCAGAAATCCCCCTTTCCTTCAAAAGGTCACATCTTTCTCTCATATAAGATAGCTTTTAAAGTTACAGGAAGGAATTATCTTTCACTACTACTTATGATGGGCTTTATTATGTAACAAGTAAGAGTGAACCAGTAACACAGTCTACAGTGTTGTGTAACATTTTTTTTGTTTGGTAAATATTTTACCATTTCTTGCTCGGGAAAATGTTGTATTGTACTGGTTGTACAATAAAGGAGCAACGATAACTTATATGTAAAAGTCTACATACTGGAAGTGAAAAGTGTTTGAAAGAGAAATGTGTCTCATAAATTACTATCTTTAGAGAATGAAAAATATGCCATAAGCCCTTGCTGTTTATAATTTAATATTTTGTTCTGTGGCATAGCCAAGAATATCACAAGTTGAAATTCTCTCTGAATTAACAAAAAAAAAAAAAAAGAAATTCAGATTGTAATTTTAAGCATGGGGAGGCCAAATATCCTTCATATTCTACTTCTGTTTAACAGGCTCAACTGTGCAGCTGAAAGAAAGAGGAATGTCTGAATATTTACTGAAACTTGTACACTATACTCTATAACATTCCTGTTATTATATTCACAGAGGGGAGTATACTTCCCTTCAATACATCAGAATGACTGCATAGAAATACGGCCAAGTGTGATGATCTCATGACAGTAAGTAGAATAAGGTAACATTTACATGTCCTTATGTGGCTATAGAGACTATATTTCATCATCAAAACACTCACCAGTCAAAACACCAGCAGTTTAACAAGGAAGCAGTAAACAGTACACATTACTAAAGTCTGTTATGTACTTAATGAAAGCTTGAAATCTGGTCGGGAGGTAAAACAATCTCTTTCCTATGGCCTTATACTGAATCAGTAATTAGAAAAACAACAGTAAATAAATTATATGTGTTTCTCTAATTCTAAATCAGAAAAAAATCTCTGCATTACTAAGTATCCTATTATATGAGATTTATATGAGATATAACTACACCAATTCCTAAATTAAAAAAATGAACAACAGTTGAATAATTTGTTAAACACCATTGCAAAATGCAGGATCAGAGCACAGTCTTATATGTTGGGTATGTCTGCTGCAGGAAGCTTAATCAAAATGTAGTATTTAAATATGATACTTTTTATATAAAAACAGATTAAATAACACATATACAGTGGAAAACCCCAGAAGAGGTTTACACTGACTATAGACCATGTGCAATGCAAGCTCTGACTTCAAACTTGACCCTACAATGACAGCACGTGTGGAAAACATGATATTTAAAAAACATTCAAAGTATAACTGCATCATGTGTATTATAAGACACATGCACTTCTATATTGTACACTGGATAAAGAAAAGATAAATATGGCAAGCAATTTCAAAAAAGTATCAAAATGTGTCAATGTAGCATAAAGAATACATTGCAAAGATGCACCCTTTGGTTAGCATGCATAGTCATCATATAATATTTGTTATAATGATTTTTGAGTTTTTTCCAGTTAATCATGACTTTATAAAGGTATGGATAGACTGTCATATAACAGAATAGGAAATTAAATGTCACTAAAATGGCAAACTGGTCAAACTGTAAGATATCAATACTGCTGGCATGATGGTGCTGTTGCAAAACATTGTACTTTTAGTATGAAATCTGAAAATGAATTAATTATCGTTGAATAAATGCACTTTTTAATTTCTTTGTTTTCATGTCATGTATTTGTTTTGTTCAACTTTTGGTACAGGATAATTTAAATGTGGAATGTCACATTTAATTTCAGGAAACAAAATTTATATAACTTATTAAATGTATGCAACTGATTCATTTAAAGCATTAAATAAGACATTGTTACCTATTGAAAAAGTAGTGGGAGTTCCCTGATGCCCATGCCAAATTGCCCCAGTGGTATAAATGTCACCTTGGATACCCCTGAGAAAAGTCCACTAGCTTAGTGGGATTAACCCAATCAACAAAGGATAAAATAAAAAGTAGTTCTCAAAGTTTGTCTTCTTGCAGTGTTGTCCCACTATTCTAGGGCTAAAGATACAAGTAAGCAATAGACTACTGAATTCTTTCATGTCAGTCTCCCAGTTATGACTGGGTCTATGTCATATGACTGACTTTTTAAACAGTCATATTTCTTATGTTTTATGTCATATGATCGATTATTTAAAAAAGTTGAATGTATCCCTATTTGCTTAAACAGTGAATTGCCCTGAGATCGCGGTACAATGGAGTTTGGAAATATGCCCTTTTCTCCACTGTAATGTGATCTCAGAGTTAGTATATATAATTAACAGTGAGTGTGGGGTGCAGGGAGCTTCTTCCCCCTGTTGAAATACTGTTTTTGAGTTTTTACATAGGCTTGATATTTTAAATAGTTGTTTGTATGAGTTCAATCATGTGGAATAGATCCTTTATGGCAAATAAGTAGTCCTAACTTAGACTAAAATAGGAAAATATATATACTGGACAATCATTTTAATACTTTGCAGGGAGTTTGCAATGCAGATACATTGCTTTACTTGTACAAGCTGCTTCAGAACAAATAAACTGCTGCAAATGAGACTCCAGTGCTGAAATAGAATGAGTTTTGTGGAAAGAACTCAACTTAGCTCTTCTTGAAAAACATCAAAGCATAAACAACAAAATACCCCACCTGCATGCCCTCCTTCATACACACTCATTTGATATTCTCTGCCTCACAGAGACATGGCTGAAACCATCCACCAAAGACACTGAGATCATTCCCCAAGGCTACAATATAATCAGACTCGACCGTCCAAACCGCAAAGGTGGTGGAGTTGCAATTCTTTTTAAAAATCATCTGAATATAACTACCCTTCCTGCCTCTCCATCCCAAGATAGCAAGTTAGAAGCAATCATTACAAAACTCCAGTTGAATTCCAAAAATCCCTTTATATTATCTGTATGTACCTCCCACCTGGTGACAATATACCAATCCTGGAAAATTATCTTAGTTGGATAACTACTACATATCCCCAAGAAACTGTTATACTAGGTGACCTGAACATAGACTGGAATAACATTAATACTGAAAATCCTTCTTCTCATATCAACCTACACGGCTTCATCCAAACCATCACCTCTACTACTAGGCTAAACAAACATAGTAATAGAGAAAGCATTTTAGACTGGATACTTATAAATAGAAGTAAAGATAACTACAAATCAGGAACCTTGCCAGATGATATCAGTGACCACTCTTTAACATTCATAATTAGGGAAAAGCTGATTGTGTAAACCCACCCACTACAAGAAAAATACGCACCATCAAACATTTTAATCCCGATCTATTTCAGGCTGAACTTAGTGCATGCAACTGGAATCCCTTAAAAACACTTCCTCTTGAAAATGCAATATTATACTTCAACAAAATCTTTTATCCATTCTTGACTTGCATGCTCCTGAACGCATCATTAGAATGAAATCTAATACTGCCCCCTGGCTCTCCCATGACACCAAAAAACTTATTCTCACCAGAAATAAAGTCTGGGCCTCATGGAGATCCCATAGAAATAACCAAGATCTCCTAAACTTCCGCCAGCTCAGAAATCTAACAAAAAAGTCAATAATATCTGACAAAAGAAATTTTACTTTGAACTGCAACAGACCCATGTCAATAATTCTAAACTTTTCTGGTCTTCTGTCAATAGACTTCTCTCCCCAGGTACTTCTAAAACACCTTCCCTATTAATGCTGACCCTAATACCCCTCAGCAAACTGCAGATGCTTTCAATTCTTTCTTCACTGAAACTATCCAAGCTCTAGCTAAACAACTAAATGCCAACAACTTAAACCCACCAAATAACCTAAGAAACTCTACCTCTAAATTCTCTCTACAACCTGTCTCCACATCTTACATATATAGACTCCTGCACAAACTAAAACCCTGTACCCCTCTGCTGACAAACTCCCTCACTCTTTCTACAAAAAGCTGCTAAGGTTATCGCTATCCTATATCTATCCTCATAAATAGGACAATCAAAGAAGGAAACATCCCAGATATCTGGAAAGTCTCTCATATTATCCCACTTCATAAAGGTGGAAACTCCTTAGAATACTCTAACTATAGACCAATTGCTCTCCTCTCACCTTTAGCCAAGATCATGGAGAAATGTATACACCATCAACTTGTACAACATCTCTCTCTTCACAACATAATAGCAAACTCTCAACATGGTTTTAGACCACATCATAGTACTACTACTGCCCTGCTTTCCTTTGTAGACACTATTAATCAAAACCGTAATAATAACCTACTCTCTTCTACCCTCTTCATTGACCTCTCCAAAGCATTCGACATGGTCAACCACTCCTTATTAATTAATACTCTTGAATCCCTATCTTTTGATATTCCAGCCATTAAATGGTTTAATTCCTATCTTACAAATAGAAAACAAGCTGTTCTTTGGGACAACCATATTTCATCACTCTTGCCTGTTTCTATCGGAGTTCCACAAGGCTCAATTCTTGGCCCACTTCTCTTTTCTCTCTTCATTAATGATCTTCATACTATAATCCCTCAAGCAACCTGCATTCAATATGCTGATGATTCTACACTCATCTGCACTGCATCCTCCACCCCAGAGCTTATCTCTCTTACTCAAAATGTCTTCAATACCATAGAAACATGGTTCTCCAGCCGATTCCTCTTATTAAATGCTAAAAACTAAACTGCTCCTTTTCACACCCACTTCTAGGACATCCCCTTAAACTTCTATCTACTCCAACAGTGCCACTGTCATTTCACCTGACTCTACCACTAAATTGCTAGGTATTACCATTGATAATAATCTCTCTTTCAACCAACACATAAACAACTCCATAAAACAAGTCAACAGAAAAATAGGATCCTTATATCGAATCAGACCGTTCCTTACTCCATCTACCAGAACTAGGATTGCTCACTCCCATCTTATTTCTACTCTTCTTTATGCTTCACCTATCTTCACCAACCTCAAGAAGAACAACCTAAACAAACTAACTACCTGCTACAATAACATTGCCGCTTCGCTACAGGTAACACCTTCAGAACTCATCACTGTGTTAACTTGAAGCAACTAGGCTGGCTAGAGTATCAGAACTATCTTGCAATCCACCAACTTACCATTGCCCACAAGATACTGTACCAACCAAACAACACCCCTATACTCTCTCAGCTCATAATCCCTATAATAATCTCAACTCTCTCCGCTCATCTACGGTTACTGGCTAGTTCCATAAAATCAAACAACACTGCTGGTGACTCCTTTTACCAATTCTGTAGGTTCAAAATGGAATTGCTACCTAGCGACATAACAAAGATTACATCACTACCTCTCTTCAAACAAAATATTAAACTCCACTTCCAAAATCACTGGCTCTGCTCCTGTAGCAAACCTGATTAACCTGATTCCCAATACTTTAACTTTACTATAACTACCTCTTCTCTGACTCTACGTCTCCACTAGGCATTCTTCCCTTCCTCTCACACTGTCTACTAACTTGCTTCATTGCCTATTACTGTCCTAACTTAATACTTTTAATAATATAACTCCCTTTTATTTATTTTATTCTTTTCCCCTTATTCTTTACACTCTTTTTCTTTACCTACTCTCCCTGTATCCATACCTTCATGTATCTCTGTCTCTCTGTATAAAATTTAACATCTTTTCCCTAGTCTGTAACTGTGACAGGAAGTAATTAATTCATGCACCTTTAATCTTAAGACATATAGCTTCTTATTTTCTTGTAAATATGTATGATAGAAATTAATACTTGTAGTAACAATCTTAAATTGTTTAATTTGTTATTAATGTTTCATTAACATGCATACTAATATTTTTTGTCTCTATGTACTAATTTTTGTGGAGCTTTTCTCCCCGGGCCTCTACTGAAAATGGAATTTTCTCCAGCTAGACTAGCCCAGTTAACAAATGTAAAATAAAAATAAAAATCACTATGTCACATTATTTTCAAAATGATGTGTTCCCCAATAAAAAAATAAGCCAACAGGGGTTTAAACAAAGAGGATTATTGTAATGTTAATAGCTCCACTTGCTTGTATGCTAAAGAAATGCATATGAGTTTTTGTATCAAGTTCAGTTTTATAGATGGAGCTTTTTAGTAAAACTGTGAAAGAAAATGTGATTAAAAAGATATACACAGATTCAATAAGCCCTACACGGTCCTCTAAGACCATGTGCACATCGTGGCGCAATGCTCATATGAGAACGCACTGTTTTGTATTCAGTAAATGACTCTAGAAGCTGAAGTTAAGTGAAACTTGCAGTAGTGTATTTTAGTCTTCTAAGTACAAACTTGCAGTTTTAAAAGTACTGTATTTCATTTTTTCTGTTTCCTAATTGTGTATTTCATTGAATAGTGTGCTGTGTGTCTCTCTGCTATAAGAGGGGGTGGTGGTCTTCTCTGTTAACAACTTCTTTGTTATCTGATATTTAATAGACTAGATGGCTTCCTCTGTACTTTAAGTGCTAGCCACAAAGTTTGAGAAATCATTTTGTGCTCAACTTCTAAGAGACTTGCTTGGCTACAATCATCTGCATTAGAAGCTGAAGTTAAGTGAAACCTGCAGTAGTGTATTTTAGTCTTCTGTTAAGTACAAACTTGCAGTTTTAAAAGTACTGTATTTATTTTTTTCTGTTTCCTAATTGTGTGTTTCATTGAATAGTGTGCTGTGTGTCTTCCTACAGTTAGTTCCCCACCCATCCTCCCTGTTCTTATGTTGGTGTTAGTGTTGGTGGCTCTGGAATTGCCCGCCCCTCCTGTAAGTCTGTATTAGAACACTCCTCCTGGGTCCATCTCATCTCATTTGATCACTTAACCAAGTACAGTGAGATCATATTCTGAGTCTAGTGTTCACTCTACTTAATACAGAGAGAAGATTTGAGAAGGCCAACCCATTTAGGTTCTTCCTTCCTCTCTCCTTGCACTTAAAAAAATTGCACTTTATTCACCTGCTTTTACTGTATTTGTGTTTCCTCCTATTTTATTTTGCTTTTCTTAAAAGTACTCAATTTTATTTATTCTGCTGCATTTATTACTGCTTGGTAGTAGCCTGATTAAATTGTAATTGTTATTCTAAGTTTTTTGGTTTAAGCACGTGTGCTTCATACAGGTTGTTTTCCATTAAGAAGGTTTGTGGTCTGCACTGTTGTGGCAGGACAGTTAGCTTACATCCTTCTAAGCTGGGAAATGCTGATTGAAGGCCCAGTGTCTGCTATTCTAAAAGTGTATTAGTTCTGGCTTAAGCACTTGGGCTTCAGGCCAGTTATTCTACATTAAGAGTGTTTGTGGTCTGCATTATTGTGGGAGTAGAGGCTGGATTCTGCCCTTCTGAGCTAGGAATTTCTGGTCACAGGCTTATTGTGCCTGCTTATTTGAACTGTTTCTTTCTGAAATTGGTGCGCCTTCTTGCTGTAGCATAGACCGGACTCAGGCCTGCTGAATCTGGCTTTGTTTGTATAACTTGAGCAATGATCCAGGCCATCTTTTTTTGGAGAAGGTTCCCCTGCACCCTAGTAGCAAGAGTGTGCAGTTAGAACTTGTCTGATTGAAGACTATTGGAACAGGGCTCAGTTTTGAGCTTTTTTTCTGGTTAATTGGCTAAGTTGTTTAAATCAGTGTGTTCATTTTCTATTGTTTTATATATATATATATATATATATATATATATATATATAAAACTTGCACTTTATTCATCTGCTTTTACTGTATCTGTGTTTCTTCCTACTTTATTACTAGGGGCATTAACTACAACTCTGATCTGCGATGTATAACAATAAGTATCCTTTTCATTTAAAGTGTTTTTTGATTGTATCTGCTTTATTTTCTGAAAAACAAACAAAAAAAAATACTTGTTTCCTACCTTTCTAAGCTAGTCTAGTCCAGTTTTCAGGTTAGTGCTGAATTCAGGGCTGTGTTACAAATCTCTGTGTTTGCCCATACCTTACTTGGATAGAAGGAAGTTTCTCTGTTCACCTGTGAGAGAGGGGAGCTTTGAGCAGCCTATCTGTCCCTGGAGGAGTGGTTTCAACCCAGAAATTAGTAGTTTATTGGCCATTTGGGCTAATTTCTATCTCTTTCATTTCCCTGCTATAAATACCGCATTTGCCCGGTTTTGTGCGCCGGGCAGTGCTAGTTGGCTAGGGTATAACTACTCCTGGCTCCATAAAGTCACTGCTTCAATTTTTCCCTTGGAACTAGACAAACTTTCAACTTAATTACTCAAGTCATTCATTTCTCAGCCTGGCACTTGCTCAAAACTCATAGCAAGCACTTATAAACCCTAGCACTAGACCCTCCTGTACTGTACAGAAGGACAAGGCTCTCTATTCGACCTTACCAGCCATCTAGTAAAACAGTTCACTGTGCCTATCCAGGCATGTTCAATGGACAGTTTCAGGTGTACTCTCCAGTCCAACTAGTGAATCTGGGCATTTTGAGGCAATGTTACAACTGCTTCATGTACACAGACAACCCTCTTCTCCTACCACCAAATACTAATACATGCGAGAGATGCAATTATACAGCCAAACTGGAGGCTAAGCTCTCTCAACCCAAGACTGGATCAGACAGTCAAGAGGAGAAGGGAAATACTTGCATCACACCACCAGTCTCACATAGACCCATTAAACCAGCACCGGCAAAAAGCACACATAAATACATGAAAACATACTCGGAGGTGCTAAATAAAAATCTGCAAAAGCAACAGAGTCCTCCAAAGCAAACATCCAAGCAACCTCCACCCCCTCAACACAAACCATGAAACACATACTTCACAAAACCAGTGTGCCATGCAATCACAGCCCTTAAGGCAAAATAACATACCCAACATACTAGTAATAGGCAACTCTATATTCAGGCACACTGACGTCCCACTCACTAGGCTGAATAAGGAGAAGGTTACTGTTAGCTACCTGTCGGGTGCCAGGATCCACCACATAACACAAGCACTCAGGTCACTCCAGAACAACTACAAATATGACTCTGTCATTGTCCATGTTGGTGTGAATGACCTGAGCCGTACCTCCCAGGACTATATGAAAAGCGACATGGAAGAGCTCTCTGATCATGTAGCCCAGGCCTGTATGACCCTGACCCTGAGCAGCATCCTGACCTCACCAAGAATGATACACGGTATAAATAAAAAATTCTCAATTTCAACAATTGGCTAAGTTTCTGGTGTCATTCAAAGGGGATCCAGTGTCTGCCCACCTGGGATGACATGCTCGACAAGCCACGCTGCTTTGCTAGAGACAGCTTGCACCTGTCACCCCTAGGCTTTCGAATACTGGCCAAGGCTCTTGCCACCCCCATAGTGCCTTTTTTAGGCAAGGCTCAAAAGACAAACCCACCACTGTAAATAGCACAAGTAACAAAATACTGAGGGTAATGCTACTCAATGCCAGAAGTCTAAACCTCAAAATGCACGCACTCAAGACACTCCTCAGGATGGAGAAAATTGATATATGTGCAGTAACAGAAACCTGGCTTAAGGCTCCAGAGAACACCCCAGCACTATCAGACTACAACTCATACCATGCATTTAGGCCACAGAACCTGAACTGAAATACAAAAGGCGGGGGTGTATCCATATTCATCAAGGTTACCCACACCTCCAGATTAGTGGCACAACACGATGCTTCAGAGATCATCCACATGCAATTAACAATGGGCAAAACTGCAATTCAAATTGTAGCTTGCTACAGATCACCCACCATGTCCCAGTACCCTCATTCCGCATTTCTGGAAACACTGGGAAACATAAAGGTCCTACCAAACACCCTAATATTGGGTGATTTCAATTACCCAAACATTAACTGGGAGAACTACTCTAGTACTAACTCCCTTGCCCAACATTTCCTAGAATTTATAAACTCAAACGCACTGGTTCAACTGGTCAACACTCCCACTAGATGTGACAACATATTGGACCTGGTCATCACCAACATGGGCAACCGGTGTTCCACACCGGAGGTCAACCCTTCACTGGTTAGAGCTGACCATAATCAAATCACTTTGGATATCCACATTCGGCCCCCACCCCCTGGACAAGGAAACCACCTTAAAAAAATTTTCAAAAGCAAACTTCACGTTACTTAAGACCGAGGTGGAAAGTTTCAAAGCCCCCATGCTAAAGGATAATGCTGTCCAAGCTGTAAAATCCTTTACTAATGCATTCTACAGGCACCTACAAGAATGCATGGATTGTGCTACCCCAAAAAAAACCAAGACTCACTCCTCCAAGAAAAGGAAAATAGCGTGGTGGACCTCTACCATAAATGAACTATACAACAGAAGGAGGAAATTAGCACAGAAAAGTAAAATCCCAAGAAGGGAAGACATCCCTGATCATTATCAACAAGAAACTACGATCCCTCATAAAATCATCCAAGGCGAGCTTCGAAAGAAAAATTGCCAAGGACTCCAAAGATAACCAATAGGCATTCTTTAGCTATGTCAAGAATCTAAGTGGAAATGCTCAGATCTGCTCGGAGTTAGTGCAGAATTACACAAAATACACTGAACCGTCCGATCTAGCCAACATCCTGGCAGACAGGTTCAGTGCAAACTTTGCCCCCCTCTCACTCCCAAAAGGGCCCATAACCATACCAGAAGAATGTAAAGTCCATGAAATCACAGACACTCAGGTAAAAACAGCCCTCTCCAAAGCCAAAAACACAGCGTCAATGGGACCGTATGGTGTTCCAGGTTGCGTCCTACATGAGCTCAAAGACAAACTAACCCCTCACCTAAACACACTGTTCCAACTCAGCCTCTCCACAGGCTACATACATATAGATTGGTGCACAGCAAAGGTTTTTCTGCTCCACAAAGGTGGAGCCACAACAGATCCCGGGAACTATTGCCCTATAAGCCTGACTAGCTTGGTCTGCAAGGCTATGGAGCGCATCATCGTGGAACTCATTAACAGAGACATTGGGAACCTCCATACACTAGACCCTACCCAATTCAGCTTTGTTAAGGGCAGATCATGTCTTCTAAACCTGGTGAACTTCTTTGAGACAGTTACCAAGGCTATAGATGAGGGAAAGGTGGTACACACAGCCAACCTAGACTTCACAAAGGCCTTTGACACCATTCCCCATTCTGATATTATAGACAAGCTCACCAGCCTGAACATAAACCCCTATGGCACAAGATGGGTTTCCAACTGGCTCACAGATAGAACCCACATGGTGAGAGTTGTGGGAGCTAGGTCCAACTCTAAACTGGTTACAAGTGGCATTCTCTAGGGCTCAGTCCTAGGACCCCTCCTGTTCGGCATATGCTTCTCAGAGGTACAGGCAAGCACAGGAGGACTATGGCTGACCAAGTTCACAGATGACTGCAAACTAGGGGCTATAATTGACTCCCTGGCTGATACAGACATCCTCCAAAAGGGTCTCACTGAGATGGATACCTGGTGTCAAAATCATGGCCTCAAGCTAAATGCCAAAAAGTGCATAGTCTTCCCCTTTGGAAAAAAAACAAAGTACCCACAAACTACCACATAGGTGGTAATCCCCTAAATACAGAAGATGTAATAAGGGATCTGGGGACCCAAGTAGTTAGTAATCTCACCTTTGATAATCACATTGCCCAAGTGGTTAGAAAATCCTTCTATGTGGCCCACCTAATCACAAAAGGGTTTGCATCTAGATCAAAAGAGGTCATTGTGCCCCTCTACTCATCACTCATCAGACCCATCATAGACTACAATGCCCCATTTGGGATGTACTTTACAAGACACCTGCAACAGTTGGAAAGACCACAGAAGTACCTCATCAAGAGGATCACTGGCCTCAAACAGATGCCCTATCCAGCTCGCCTGAAGAAACTCCAGCTGTACTTGGTTGCATACCACCTACTCAGAGGTGATCTCTGCCTGACATACAAGGCCATGTCCAACCAGAATTGATGGACATGCTCCACCTAAAGAAAACCTTATCCCCTCAAGCCACATGCTCTAGGGATTTAAACCTCACCACAACAATAAATAGGACATGCTGGAGGGATAAATTCCTGTCCCAGAGACTTCCCGTGCTTTGGAACAAGATTTCAATCTACATTAGGCAGAGCTCCTCGCTAACATTCTTGAAAAGAAACCTTGACGAGTGGATGGGAAAGTTTACCCCGGGGATCACTTCAGTGGCTCTGCTGGACAGAGGCATAGGGAACTAATCTAAGGGGGTGGCAAAAGCTAATACATTCTGGCTAGGCTTATAAATGCCTTTGGGCAGATAGCCTAGTATCTAACTATGAACTTATGAACCTACACAGTGTGTAGAGCCGGGCAAACACACTAAATACTGTGGTATACTAATTACAACTTGCTAATCAACCAATCCAAAATGGAGGAACTATTCAACAAGCTATAAAGCAGCCATGTAGACTCAGTGCTGCTTTTCCCTGCAAATTCCAAAACATATTGGAATACAGCCATGGAAAGGAGTCTACACCAAAAGCATGTTAGGGGCTGATGTTGCTTTAATTCAAGTGTATGTGCAACAGGCTAAAGTCTGTGCTGATGCTAATAGACCATGGCCAAGAAAGAGAAGAGTTTTTAGACCCTGTTTAATTTATCACAAGCTGCATGAGGTTGAAATTGTAGAGGGCTATAGGGTGGATAGAGATACACTACAGGAACTCACAACATCTGTAGTCATCAACTCAGATCAAGGGCAAACAGTGGGGAGCCAATACCAGTGGAGACAATGGTATGTGTAGCACTTAAACCTTTAGCTACTGAAACCTTTCAGAGACCAACAGGGGACATTCTGAGGCTATCACAGGCATCAGTATCCAGGATCCTCCATCAAATCCTGAATGCTATGCTCTAACATGCCAGTGACCACATATATTTTCTCCATACACTTGAGGACAGGGCTGCAAATATGCAGCAGTTCTACACTGTAGCAGACTATCCTGAAGTACTGGGTGCCGTAGACTGTACACATAGAGAAATTAAAGCACCACCCAGGGAACAGGGAAGGAGTTACATAAATAGAAAGGGCTTTCACTCGATTAACTTCTATGTTATGTGTAATACTAAAGGAATCATCCTGAATGTGTGTGATGGAAACCCAGGCAGTTGCCACAAGTCACATATCTGGCACACCTCCCAACTGTATAAGATGTTTACTAGGGCTGATATCCCACAGGGTCATTTACTGGCAGATGCAGGTTATGCACTGCAGCCATGGTTGATGAAACCCATCAGAAATGCAGACACACCCACTGAAGAATGCAATAATGAGGCACATGCTCAAATCAGAAATATCATAGACCATGTATTTGGGCTGCTGAATTCTCAGTTCCCGCACCTACATATATAGGATCATAGGAGATTACTAGGCTATCGATCCGGAGGTCATTTTAGCCATTTAGCCATTCTAACCCAATGTAATACCATTGAGGTACTAGTCAATACCCAAGATTTTATTTAGTGATGACTGCCCATGTCAAGGGGGGCTGTGGGTCCTATCCCTGGTAAGAATTTACTGTGCCCTATCCACTCATCCAGGTTCCTCTTGAACAGTGTCATAGAGGTACTATGTTTCACATGAATTGGTAGCCTATTCCAAAGACATGGCAGGCACTGGGAGATAAATCTGTCCCTCCAGCATGTTCTATTTTAGTTGCATGGCCATATTTAAGTCCTTGCAATGGGTAGCCCTAGACCCATTTGATTTATGGATCTGCAGTAAGTTCATTAGGCTTGAGTCTTGAGTTGCTCTGTAGGCCAGGCATAAGTCTCCCCTAAGAAGTCTATATGATATGGAATATAGTGATAGGGATTTTAGTCAGGATGTGTAAGGCACATGCTGGAAGACCTTGATCTTCTTTGTTAGAAACCTCTGAGGTCTCTCTAATTGCTGTAAGTGCTTAGTACGGTACATACCGAATGGGCCATTATACTCAATTGTGGGATGTATAAATGCTGAGTATAGGGGGGGGGTTATAACTTCTTTTGCTCTCAAGGCGATGCCTTTACTAATCAAGTGAGCTATCTGGAAAGCTTTCTTTACAATGGTAGACACATGGAGGTCAAAGTTAAGGTCACAGTCAACCTGTGATCCCAGGTCCCTCACCACTTCATGGGTGCTTAGGGTATTTTTATTGATTTGAGAGTGTGAAGGGACATTATGTGTGCCAAAGGGAATGATGATGCATTTCTTTGCATTCAGTTTGAGGCCATGACTAATAAACCAGTCGTTGGTCTATGAGAACCCATCCTGGAGAATGCTGACATCATTTGGGGATTCAATGATTACACTTTGTTTGCAGTCATCTGCAAACATGGTAAGCCACAACCCTTTAGTTTTGACCTGAACTTCTGAGAAGTATATATCAAACAGTAGGGGGCCCAGCACTGACTCCTGTGGCACTCCACGGTAACAGGTGTGCTGGCTGATGTGGAGTCACCCAATTTTATAGTGCGTGTCTGGTTTGTGAGCCAGTTGGCAACCCATCTTACAACAAAGGGGTTTACATTCAGTTTACTAAGTTTATTGGTAATGCCTGCATGTGGGATTGTGTCAAAAGCCTTTGTCAAGTCGAGGTATATTGTGTGCACAGATTTACCCTCATCAATGGCCTTGGTCACACTTTCAAAGAAATCCACCAGATTTAGAAAGCAGGCTCTGCCCTTGACAAAGCCAAATTGGGTAGGATCCAGGGTTTGGAGGTCACCTATGTCTTTATTTATGAGGTCCATAATGATACATTCCATGGCCTTACAGATAGTCCCAATCAGCCGTATGAGTCTGTAATTCCCTGGGTCTGTTGCTATGTCACCTTTGTGGAGGGGGATAACTGTAGCTATTCTCTGTTTCACAGGAACAAAGCTTGTGGTTAGGCTATGATTGAAAAGGGTACTTATGGTGATGCTAGTTCATGTTTTAGCCTGTTTAGAAGACATTCTGGGATGTCACCTGGTCCCACAGAGGCTGTGTTCTTTACCTTAAACAGGGCTTTGAGGACCTGCTCTTCAGATACATAAGGTGGGTGGTGGAGTTTGGGGAAGGGTTTTTCTGTAAGTTAGGGGGATAAGGGAGTGAATTTTTCACCAAATATGTCTGCTAGAAGGTTTGCTATCTCTGTGGAGTCAGTTTGTGTGATACTGCTTGCCACCAGTTCTGCACATGCTTAAGTCATACCCTTTAGGTTACATACATAGCTGTAAAAGGCCTTCTGGTTATTCTTGGCAGTACATGCTAGATTTCTTTCAAATGAGCTCATAGACGATTTGACATGTTGTCTTATTTGCTTGTTAAGGCTGAGGAGGGTGCTTTTCTGTTGTTGGGTCCTTGTCTTTGTTTTCTTGGACAGTAACTTCTTGCATTTATTGTAGAGTTTGTTAATGCTGGAAGTCCACCATGGCACCTTGATTTTACTTGGGGCTCTTGCTTTGATTCTCTCTGGTACAGCTTAGTTTGTACACTTATGCAAGTGATTGTACAAAGATTTAGTTTAAGCTACAGCATAGTTACCACTTTCAGCTTGGGCTGGGGCTTGGAATGCATTTATACCTTCACCTAGGAGGGTATAGTTTGCAGTGGCGGCTGGTGACTTCAAATCAAAGAGGGGCTGCAGGAGACAGCTGAATGGGTGGGGTCAATTGGGAATGGGTGTGGTCAACTAGAAAGGGGAGGGGTTATGCTCAAAACCACAAAAACTGTAACTTTAATTAAATACGCTGTCCTGGGTGCCAAACCATCATTATGAGAGTCCAATCAAGACAAAATGAATGGTAGAAGAAAAAAATATTTCAGTGCATTGGCTGCATGACAGCTTACTTAATATCTAGTTGGAAACAAAAAGGTTGTGAGGCATGAAAAAATAAATTACTTTTTAAATACATTACTGGAATGCCAGTCAAAATCAAGTATAAGAAAAACAAGCAGCACGCAAATCAAACCACTTCTCCTTGCACTGCAGTTCTAATTATAATTTATATTCAGCTTTATTAAAGTACCAAGTAACATGCTGAAAGTAGCAATCTCTGTGATACCCTCACTTGTAAAAATGTTTCGTATCCTTAAAAGACTTGCTGCCTGACAACAACTATCTACTTGTTTCATGGGGAAGACATGATCAAAGTAAAAAATGAACAGCAAACAAGAAACGGTCTTGAGATAAATTGCTTAAAGGATTACTGCACAAGTTATGGACCACACATGATAGATTGGCATTGTGTTTAGTTTGCAGGTAAAGCCTGAAAAGATGTCTGCAAGTCTCCAACAAATGTAATGAGCTTCTTAAAATAATGTAATCCTGTCCTTTATTACAAATACTGCCATATGCATTTCAATACCCAAGGCTTATACATTATCTAGTTATGTAAGTATTCTCTGCATGGCAACAACAGAAAGGCTTTCAGTGTTGGCAATTCTTTAACAGTATGCTTATTAAAGCTTACTTGCATCTTACAATCTCAGACAAGCTTACCTGATGGTCATTAAAGCATTCCTACCTAAACACAGGGCAACAGGCACTTTCTGAATAATAATAAGCATAAATCAACAGTATAAAAATATGACAGAAACCAGAACATTATGCAAAATCAAGGACAGATGAAAAGCCACTGTAGTACTTGTGTCTACCTTGGATGGGGGGATACTCTGCACATTTACATTGCATAACTGCTCCTTGCCTTGCTTGGACACATCCAGAGTCACTACATGGGGGAGTGGGGTGCAACAAGTATGTCACAATTTGAAATGTCTCTGGTTGACTGTGATGGCCCTGACACATTTGTCATACCTCTCAACCTCAGAGCAAGAAATCTGGACAAAGCCATACATAGAAGTGGGACAAAGGCTCAAAAATAAGGACACTTTTTAAATATTGCACTTATAAATTTAGAAATATAATAGAATAGTAGGTCTTGCATTAGTATGAATTTTCTGAAGGGTATGAAATCTGAAACTGAAATGTCTGTCATTATTTTCTAACTTCAGTCTTTAATGATTTGCCACTAATTTGCCAAAAAACACAATTGTATGAAAAACAAGCCAAAAATATGATGCAAAAATATAAAATACCCACACAATACAGCTGGGAATCTGTCAAAGAAGGGACACTTTTTTAATATTAGTACTGCTAACTTGAGCAGCTGACAAAATAAAAGAATCTACATGCGTTTCTGAAATAAAAGTAATCTATAACTCTAATTATTAGTTATTTGTTAATTGTAAACCCTCCACGTTTTCTTCCAAAATTGCCATTTTGCAGAGGGATTATTAGAGGAAGAGCAACATTTTGAACCAAAATCGGAGACAATTGAGAGATTTGGATACGTCTAATTCTATAAAGCCACTGGGCCTAGAAAGAGCCCATTTTCAGTGGAGGCCCGGGGAGAAAAGCTCCACAATAATTACATACAAAAGTTAAAAAAAATAATACAAAGGAGATTTTAAGCAAAACTATCAAAATATTAATACATAGGACATTTTTAGTAGAACTATCATTTCATTTGTTACATACAAGTGATCCTTGATTACATGCAAGAGTGAAACATCTTGATACATAGAATGAGGTATTTTGAGCAATTAATAGCAGAAACAGCAATAATATTTTACAGACAGGTAATGATGCCATGTATTCTGGAGTAACACGAGTATAAATATGTTTGTATAGTTCCTAGCTGAGCTCAGGGTAGAGAGGAGGTGATAGAAAGGCTATAGGAGTAAGAATACAGTCCAGGTTGACAGCTAGGAGTCAGAATTTTCCAGAGAAGAAGAGGGGAATATTGTAGAAGGTTGGTAAGGAGCATAGCCAATGAGAGGAGAAATATAATTTCAGGGATTTTTTAAAGGAGGATGCAAAGATTCACTCATAGAATCAAAAGGATTTCAATCTCTCAGTTATTGTATAACCTCAAATCATTGCTAAACCTATTAAGCATGCCATCATATATTTTCAGTGTATGTTTCTACTATAGCATATTAGATGGACACACAAAACATGAAGCTGACTTCCTGCTTGCATAACAGTTTTACAGATAAGGTTCCCAGTTCAGAATTCAGAACCTTAACACTATATACAAAGCCTGTTAATTTTAAATCCCATAACTATATACAGGGCTAAGTATTGTTTAACTCATTTCACGTTTGAGTGCACACAATATGCCAAAAATATGTCTTTAAAAAAGGTCTAAACATCAAGTGAAGTGGATTTCTGAGCAAGTGCAGTCAGTAAATTCTCCTGGAAATATTTGTGTAAGGCAGTTTACTGGCACAGAAGTTTTGATCCTGCTTGCAGTATTACTGGATGAAGTTCAGTGTCGAGCTGAGGTTGGGTCAGGGAGGACTCAGATCCTGTGTCATCTTTCTTTCCCAAGAGAAGGACAGGAGTACCGAATGTACGTGTACTATAGCTCAGAATAGTTATGTTGTACTGAATTAGGATCCAAAGTATGGAGGATACATTAAATGATATGCTCTCTGTACTGGGAAGTAAATAATGAAAAAGGATTTGGAGAATTATCTTGTGAGTACATCATATTCAGCTACCATCTGTGCCTCCAGTAGCAGAGTAATCACTCTTCCTACTCTTGATTTAGAACTAGAGTTGTTGGTACTTGCATATTATCGCAGCCATATTTTCGCGATAATACCACTTACTTCATGATGTAGAAATCTGACTGTTAGTGTTGTAGAAATGTCAGGGATTGTCTTTTCTTTCACAGTGAAGGCTGTTTTAAGAAGGGTTATCAAGAACGATGGAAAAAGTTAGTGTGTCTGTGGCTGTGTGCACTTTACTGGCAGCATGTGTGGAACTATCTCATTTGTGCATTAATGGTGCTCACAGCCAGAACGACACTAACTTTTTCCGTTGTTCTTGATAACCCTTCTTAAAACAACCTTCACTGTGAAAAGAAATTCAATTTAAACATAACCATAGCTGTGCTGCTAATGTTAAGTCACCCTTCCCTCTCTAACTTTGCATCTTCTTAACGGTTAATCCATAAGCTTACATGCTTTCTTCCAGGATCTGCAGTAACCAATACAATGACAATATGAACTGAGAGAATTACGATGTAACCATATGTTTCGTAATGGGATGATCATACCTCTGTAAAGGTTAAGTGTAAGTACATTTAATTGAACTTTATCCAAGCGTGGAGTGCAATGCAGAGACAGTAAGGACCTTCGTATTTAACTACATCAGACTGCTTTCTCCAGTCACCAAAAAGTCATGTTTGCATGCCCAATTTCCTTACTCCATAGCACCCCAAAGACAGTAGCTTCTTCATCTGTTCTTCCTTTCAGTCTACAAATCTGTATAGCATTGATCCCTTTTTTAAACAAAATGATCAATCTTATTTCAGAAAAACACAGTTACAGTATAGTTTGTTTAAAACTGTGCTTTCAATGGTTACAGCTGCCTGACCCTTCACTTTTTTTGCTCCATTTTAGAAAAGTACCATTTCCCATTAGCAGTGTTCCACGGGAAACGTTAAGAATTGCAATGTAATGCAGTGCAGCGCTGCTGGAAGTGTTTACACATGAGCATTTTCAAACATTGTCATTTCAGTGACACACACTTCACTAGACACTTTCAGTTCATATTTCGGCAGGATAATGGCTTGGAAAGGAGCCAGTTCTCTTGCTCAGAATCTGGTTGCGATAATAAGTAAGTACCAAATTTTTATGTGTTTTTTTACGATTAATGTTTTAATGAAAAAGTCCCTCCCTCAGAGACACACCAGCAATTATCTATTTATGTGTGTCTCAATATGAGAGCAGCTGAAGCCTGTAGAAGAAACAATAGATGGTGCTGCTCTATTATGATTAGACTCTAGGTACTGTTCCGGGGTCTGGAATACCAATGTATCAGCTCATAGTAGGAACAATAAACATGTTAAATATAAAAAAATAAAACAAATAAACATGGTCAAATGTTCTCTGGAATGCTGGCAATGTGTAATCAAACAAAATAGTTTAAAAAGCAGCATCATTATTTTTTGAAAATACAGTTCGGTCACTTGTAATATATGAAGTAAAATTCAAGAACGCACTTCAGAACATTAAACATATCATAACAGGCTTGATTTCTGTCTTTAGTTATTAATGCCATTATACAATGTATTATTGTATAATAGGAGGTGCAGACTTTGCATGAGAAAAGTGACTGGAATGGCAATATACTCCTTAAGTAAATATAATTTAAAGCAACTTCGCAGCTGAGTATTAAAACAGCGTTATTTGGTGAGAGTGACCTCCCAATATCCAAAGGAAAGCACTCTTAAAGGCATATCATGAGACATTCTCATGGATCCTTTGAAAACTGCAAATCCAAACTATAAGCATTACCTATGCTGTAGTCCAGCATATTAAATGCCATTACCAAATCAATATTAAAAGTGTGTCAAAACATTGGATAAATTTTGAAACTAGCACTATCACGTGACTTTGGTTAATGTTGAGCTGTACCAGAAGAACAACATGTCAGCAATATGATGAAAGAATATTAACAGCAGACTCCCATCATGGCCCACTCAAAATGTCACAAAGTGGGAGAACTTGGAAGGAAAAGTCCAAAGCAAATGCTGTTGTAATTTACGGTGGTCAGGGTGGGAGAACGATAAATCAGGCTCATTGCTGGATACTGAAATGAGGCTCATGTTTATGTTCATAATGCTCAAGTTATGCATGGTGTGAATCTAAACTCACCTCTTTCCAAGCCATTACTTATCTTGCACTGTTGAAGGACAGTAATATTTTGGGAAATTTTTTTTAGATATGAATTTTCTGTTTTGTGTTTGCCATAAAACGAAAGCTACTTAAATGAAATATAAGCTCAGGATCCCTGCAATATACAGGTTCTACAATCATACATTTTTGGCAGTGTATCTCATACCATTTCCTGGTATACATTCCCTGGGATTCAGCACTGTCAGTTATACACATGCATAATGGCTAATTAATGAAAATGAAGTAGCTCAATGCAGCCCAAGGCTAATTAATTATGTAAGAGGAGCCAATTAGCATGACAAAGATTAAATACTTAAGGAATGTGCTGGTGAGAACCACACAAACTACTTAAAGAAGAACATTGCACAATGACAGTCATGACAATGCAAGGTCATGTGGCTGTGAAAACTGCTGAGATCCAAAATAACAGCTTCTCAGAAAGGTCCCTATCAATTTATTCACATCACTGGAAAGGAAATGTCTGTAAAGGGCAGTCAGAAAGAGAGAAGAGCAAAGAGTTGAACACATAGAAGGGCAAATGGAAAGAAAGAATGAAATGGGGCTGAGAAGCAAGTGTATTTTTTTGGGACAGATGCCTATTTGTTAGCAGGGTGAGGGGGGAGGAAGTAAGAGGAAGTTTTTTGGCAGGAAAAAAAGTATAGGAATGGTACACTGACAAAGTACATTAGAGAAGGTGCAGAAACACAAAAGAGGGACACATTGCAGATAAAGAGTAGGACAGCTGATGATGGGCAGTAATGGACAACAAACTTGGGAAGAAAGTGAAACACAATGACAGGGAACATAATGATGGGGATAGGGTGGGGTGACAGTTGATATTTGGACTGCCCACTGCTACACCCAGACAGAATTTAGTCACTTGAGTCATTGCTCTCTGCACTGGGCAGAGCCAGGCAGCTCTGCAACTTTAACAGTCATACAAGGGCATTCTCCAGGAGTCAATGCAGGAGTCAAGAGGCTGTTTCACCTGTGCTGTCACCACATCCTCAATCTCCTTCCATGTAATATATCTTGGTCTACCCAGTGACACACCACAGGATGTCAACATGGAACTCCTCAGGTCACCTTCCACTGGAAGACCTGCATCATCCTGTGGAGATGTAGGACTGAATGCAAATAGAGATACAACAGGGGATGGCAGGGCAGGGCAGGTTGATGGAGAAGTGACCTATGCCATACCAATGCCACAGCAGGGCTGACACTGCATAAAGTAATAGCATAAATGGAAATAAATAAAACAGCAAACACCAAATAAATATAATGGAAGTAAAACAATGATGAGAAAGATTAAAAACATAGTGTAATACTATCAGACATAAAAGTATCTGAAGAGGCAAAAAGTTATGTATGCAGTGGCAATGTAGATAATAGCTTTAACCTGCCTCATGATTTTCCTAAAACACACACACTCACATCCATCCACACAACCCTTTTTCCATTTTTGCACATAGGATTGGCCGGGGTCGTGTCACTTGAATCACTTCACCAGTAGCAATCATACTGCCAAGGTTTACATCACCAGGTGGCTAGCCCTGCTACCATGTGCTTCATTTTGTTTTAGATTACTGCACCGGTTTACGTATTCCTTTATAGGTGTATAAAAGCTGCAGCCAGGTTTGCAGCAAAAATACTCAAGGGTACAGAGCCGAGTCTAGCACCTACCTCAGTTTATGAATCTTCTCATCAGCCTTCTTCAAATCACTTCCCTTCCCGATTCCTGAAGAAGAAAGTAACTGGCAAGCAAGTTTAAGCAACTGCTCTTTCTTTTCCTCTCTCTGGCTGCAGTGCAAGCCCTTAGCCAAGGCCCAAGACAAAAAAAAAAAAATAAAGTTGTTTATTAACTTTTTTACCAAGCACAGGCACCACAGAGTACGACAGCACTGGTATGATCCACTGATTCATCCAACAGTCCCAGACAAAAGGTCAAGTACAGTACTACTGTGCTACTGATTGTTTCTCACTCTCTTTTTTGAGAAGAGAGTGAGAACCAATCAGTAGCAATCCAGCCATCCATGTCACGTACATGCCTGCGAATGTGGCAGTCCGAACCCCCTTCTAATTTAGGGTGCGGTTAAACCGCATAGACTTCTGGGCATCACACTGATGCTTTTTCTTTAATATGGACTGCCTTTGTCAGCAGTCAGATAGTAGATACTATGCATTGTTAAATAAAAGAAATAATAAAAACCCGGAACTCGACGAGCATGTGCAGTTCGAGTTCCGGGACTTTGCGGACTCATCGTACTGTGTTAACACACACAAACATGAAAAATAAATAGTAATATTTTTCTTTTATGGCAAGTGTCAAATACACTTGCAGCTTTTTCCTGGGAGGGCTGCAGTCCTGCAGTCCGATGACACAAGCCGCCTCTGATATTAGTTTGTCTTGGTGAAGTTTTTTAGTCTAGTCTTATTTCACCCTTTGTGAGTTCTGGTGTCAGTATCAGTGTTAGTGTCCGTTCAAAGGTGACTAATTTGCGGTCACTTTTAACTAACGAGGGTCCAACAGTTGCAGCGGTGCACCTGCTTGATATGTTGGTGAGGACCAGATCTAAAATGCTTGTTCCTCTTGTTTGGGAGGGAGCCCTGCAGTACAATCCACATAAATGTACTGAAATCTTCACCATCTGTACAATGCTTCACAGCATCATCTTGAGAAAACAGCTTCATCAGGATCAACAAGGGGAAGAGGCATACATCCCACCATCAATGACAAGGCCACCACAGCCACATGCAGGTAAGGAGTCAGAGAGGGAATCAGCAGTTGCTGTGGGTGTAGGCAGATGTAGGCTTGCTCAATATGCCCTTGCATTGGCTAAGAGTCAATTCATTGCACACTCACTCACTCACCATCTAAGGGGTTTAAACCTTACTCCTACACACACACACACATATAGTAAAATTGATGCCAGGTAATGCTCACAACCATTACCAGCCCATATAATGGCTGTGTACTCCTAGCAACAGACAGATTCAGCCCTTAACTAAAACTGTAGCAACTGCCAGATTTGCAAGGTAAGTGTTGAACCTAGAATAGTACAAAAAATGTGTAATAATACAAATGAATGCTATAGCCTTGAATACAGTTACTTGGTAATATATGTAAGTAAAAGGTGGCTGATTTTTGCAGCAGTGATTTCAACAGGTGACAGCAGTGACTTATGTGAATACCTGTGTTCTCTATCAAGTAATAGGCCTCACGCATCAAAGATTTACACATTCATACCTCTCAAAATTAGTGATGGTCACCAAATATCCTCAGTGTGGTCTCATGCTTTTGTACTGAAAAATCATTAAAGAGATAAGTTAGAAATTAATGACACACATTTCAGTTTCAGACTTCATATCCCTCAGAAAAAATCCTAAAAATACTAATGACAACCTGTTTGATTCTATCAACTGTCTGTCCAACATATTTAAAAAGTCTCCTTAATGTTCAGCCTTTGTTCCACATTTTTTATGGCTTGGTCCACCATTTCTGCTGTAAGAGTATGGGAGGCATGTACACAATAAAAAACCTGTAAGAAATTAGTACAATTAGCAAAACAGCATCACAAACACAGATATTCTAAGCACTGTCAGCTATGCACCCTGAGCATCAGACACAAAGCTTATGTATTCCTGAATCCAAAAGACAGAAAACAAGGATACAGCACAGTTATCATCATTTGCACAGTGTGTTGTGGGGGTGGAGGTGGGGTCATGGTACAGGAAGCCTAGGCTGACACAAAAGGCAAGTGAGTACATGTGAGAAAGAAATAGAAGCAAGCAGAAATTTGGATAAAGTATCAAATGGCCACTGAGACAGAATAAGCATTTAATCTTATGACTGAACCATGTAACTGTGTGTGTGTGTGTGTGTGTGTGTGTGTGTGTGTGTGTGTGTGTGTGTGTGTGTGTGTGTGTGTGTGTGTGTGTGTGTTTGCATGGACACTCCAGGTGAAATTGGTGTGTGAGCATCTGCAAGAACACTGCCAAGCTTTGTGCTACCCCTAAGTTTTGGTATTGTTGGACGGGTGTGAGCCGTGCATGGCAGAGGTGGCAGTTCATCGTTGTCATACTTGTCCAGATGAACTGTCTCTGCCAGGAGTTCTACTGGCATGCTCATGCCCATGGTCAGATGCACTGCTGCTGCTGCTGCCTGAAGGTGACTGATGTCTACTGGATGAGCTCTCCTCACAAGTACACCCAAGACAATGACCCCATGGCCTGCCTCATCTGGGTGTGGACACCTCAACCACTGACAGAGCAGTGGAAGCAGTGCAACTATGGGAGCATGATCAGGCTCGGCCATGTTAAATAACATTAGATGATGTGGCTGACCTATGCCCACATGGATGCCACCCCCCAAGCACATGCTCCATTACAGAAACTGCCTCTTCCAACATGTCATTTATCTGATCCATTGAATTGGCAACATGGTGGAGGAAGTCACATTTGTCAGCCTGTGCCATATCTACAATCATAAGTATTTCATTGGAGACCCTATTGAAATGTGGTTGTGCCTCCATAACAGCCCTAAACATATGTTGATTGGCACAAAAAGGCACACCTGGATCAGGTAGATGATGGATAGCAGGCCTCCTCCAAGCACCCCTAACAACCTCCTGCATGGTACTTCACCCACACTTTGGCTATGACCAGAGTCAACAGGCACTGAACCAACAGTAACCACACTACACTGATCAAGTGTCTCACCCTCCATCTGTCCAATATCTGAGGGGTCACTAAAATGGGTTGGGATAATACATATAAAGTCCTGTTTAGATACAATAAATAAGAAAGTAGTTTTTCAATATTCCCCACTACAGAAAAAAATCAAATATATTCAAATATAAAAAAGGACTTATGGGGTTTTAACTAACATTTCAGAGACACAAAGCAAGGCTGGATCTAAAACTAGGGGGTAACAATAGCAAAGGAAACATCTGTACAAGCAATTTTCTATGTGCCAACACAGACATGGAACTCAACTCCCCACCCCCCAAAACAACAAGCAAATGACATTCTGCTAACAAACAAAGCAACTATGACTACTTGAAATTAGAACTATAACTAGCTTAAAAATATTTTTCAAGCATCACATTAAAGCCCACCTCACCAATTCCTGGACTTGTACATGTACTGGGCATGGGTAGCCCAGGCCATGGAACTAGCTGATTTTAAAATTTTAATTGCATATGTAATGAGCATTGAATTTAAATCATATGACTACCTTATGTTGCTTTTTTTTCCCTTCTAACTGTTAATATCTATCAGATTTTAAGTCTTCACTTTGCTATGCTACCTGTATATAAGACTAAGTATTGTAATTGCATTCTTGTTGTATACAATGTCACTACCTGCTACTACTGTAAGAACTGTCTTCTAGAAGCATTGCTATACAAGATTATTGGTCTTCTCTCCCACTTGACCAATTTATTCTGTTCTAGTCTTTTTACCATTATGAATGCCTGCTACTATTTATTTCTTTATTGTATTATATATTTTTTTCTACTAACAAAATAGTTTACTAACAATGGATCTTTTCTCCCCGAGCCTCTGCTGAAAAAGGGTTTTATGCCCAGTCGGACTCTCCCGGTAAACAAATGTAAAATAAATAAATAAATAAATTAGAACTTTCAATGAATTGCTATAGCTGCTATCAAAGAAATGGTCTCAAAAATGTGTGCATACATTCACCACAGAATGTTCATTTTGATGCAATCTGTACCTGTAGTCAGCATTCCCCTAGAGGTGTCTGTGGGCCATCCTAGAAGGCGAACACCTGTGTGTCATTTACAATATAGGACATTTACATTTCATGGAAATAACAACAGAAGAGTGTAAAGAGAAACAGTTGTAACATTTTCAAAGTTAATAAGGCTGTGCATCTGTGAAAGTAACGTGCACTGACCAAAATACCTATAAATGTCAGTAAACTTCTAAAAAGTGCATACAGATAAAACTAGCATTTGCTAATGCATATATAAAAATATTTTTGAACTAACATCTGAGTATATCTAGTATCTAACTGAGAAATGCAATCATACCTTATCAAGATCAGTAGCCTTCTGTGCAGATAAATCCAAAGTAATAGCAATCTTCAACTGTGTTATCCGTATAAACAAGTCTCCTCAACTTTAGGTTCCCTAGCTACACAATTACCTTTTCACAGTGTAGATTTAGGACTGTGAACATGGTGACTATGTAGATGATGTGTGGCCTTGTTAGAATTGTTGAATCTCAAATTCTTGGCTCTGTGTATCAGATGCAAACATAGTGCAGACAATTCCTCAGTGTTTGTTGCTGATGGATTGCAACTGTGAATGATTACTGATAGGGAGAAGGAAAACACAACAGCAATTCAGACTACCTTACCTACGGTGGGTGTGTCATCCAGGTTAGACTTACAAAGTGTAGAAGTAATTGCATCAATGTTTTAAAAGTAAGTAAGCATCACACATTTCACAGTTTCTGTTGAGTAAAATCTAACCTCCCCTGCATTGGTTGACAACGTTATATTATTGCCATTTATTATTCTCTTTTTTTTTAAACAAGAAACATCTTTATTGAATTATCACTTATGACATTGGCAATAATGCATTTAGATAAATGAAAACAAACCATATTGGCATATTTTCAGTTGCAAACATTATCCATCACTTATAATCTAGAGTCATTGTCAGTCAAGCACGTCATAACTCATTCAATTTCTGCCTTCCCTTAAACCTCACTCCTCCTTTTAAACATTATTCTGCATGTATTGTTCCCACAATTTCCATTTTTTTCTGTGTAATTTTGCTCCTACTCTTTTCTAAAGATCCCACTTCCAGTTCTTTTGTCTATGTGACTATATTCTCTACTTCTAGTACAGCTGGCATAGACTTTTATTTCCATTTTCTAGTAATTGCTTTTGGCAGCCACCATAATTAAACTCAGAAAGGTCTTACCCAGCAGAATTAAACTCAGAAAGGTCTTTTTATGTCTAGGCAATTCCGATTCTGTATCACATTTCAAAAAACAAAAAAAATCGTTTTCTTAGTTATACTAATTTGCTCACCAAGTATTTCTGACAGAGTAGTCTGCAGGGAAATTTTAAAGTCTGCTATTTCATTGCACTCCCAAAAATATGATCCAAATTACCTTTTTCTTCCCCATCACACTTCCAACATTTGCAATCTACCTGAGAAAAAAGTCTTTAGAGACTGCTTGTGATATAGAAATATGTATTCAAACACTTCCAAGCAAAGATCTTAAATCTGTGTAGACCTTGCTGCATATTTGGGAGCCATACATATATCCAGCTATTGTTTCTTTGTAAATTGCTTATCAGGACAATAATACAAAATGCCTTACAGACTGCATGTCTCAGATTGCTGCTCAGAAAAGAAAAGCTTGAACACCATAGAGAGATAAGACAGAGCTGCATTTCTCCAAATAATAGTGAGAAATGGTTGTGTGATCACTCATTGCCCTGCATCTGAAATTAATACATGTACAAACAAATCTGAAGTGCACAAGTGCCATATGTTTTGTTCATATTGTGGAAGATTTTGGACTTGCTTGTATGCACAATGATTTCCATTCTCTATTGCAAAGCTGTTTCTGTGGTAAAGAGGTATAAGACAGTCTTACACTGTGTTTTGAAGGTTCATTGGTGTGAGACTTTAAAGTCAGACTGAGTACTAACATATATTTTTTTATTAATTTCTTTCTTTTAATGCCAGTATTTGCATGGTTCGCAGCTTAGTGAAAACATGGGAAATGGATAAACGCAATATATGTTATGTAATGTACTTCTCTGATAATCAATATATCAACTATACCTGTGAGTCACTTGTATGTGTAGCAGATATACTAAACATGTTGATCCACACAACATATAATATCTGTACATCAGGGTTCAGGTCTCATTTTTGTCTTTTAAGGATGACACCTAATAAACACTGATCACAAGGCTAGAAACAAGTTTAGCTTTGCTTATCTCATTTGCATGATGCTTACCTGGACTAGTGGCCCACAGAGGAAGCAGACAGAACACCTGCTGATGGGATGTAGATGTTCTAAATGTCAAAAATGATACACTGTTGCATTTGTTGCTTTCCATCACACAGAACCAATTGGCAATGTTGCTCAGTGGTTAGCAAGCTTCACCAACAGCTGCAGGCATAGAACACCTGCAGAGAAGAAGCAGAGAGTAGACAGTTTAAAAATGGATATGCTAACAAGTATTGCATAGTTGTTAACACACATAAGTTAATAATGAATAGAGAAATATCAAGCTGTTATTTAGCTATTCCTGTAGCAGCAGGTGTAAGTGTAGGGCTGCAATACAAATGATTGTGGGTTCTAATACAGGAAGTCCAACACATTTTTACTGTTGTGGCTATTCAGTTTATAGTAATGAACAGAAACATATCCAGGTGTTATATTAGTATTCCTCTGGCAACAGGTGTAAGTGTAGGGCTGTCATACACATGGTCTTGGGTTCTAATACAGGAAATTGCAGACATTTTTTACTGTTGTTCCATTTCACATTGTATTAAATATCACATATAACAATTTATACATAATTATAGATAAAAATAACTATGAATAGCAGTGGAGATAATATGAATTATATGTATGAGGGATAAGACATCCTTACTGTGTTTTGAAGGTTCAGGTGTATGACTGAGGGTATACTATCTACTGTGTTTCTGTAAGTATAATTCTGCTATCTGGATTGGATGGCCTCAAACTTCAATAAGACACATACATAAATGAATGTATATACAAGGACCGTGTCAGGTCACACACATACATGGTTAACACCTCAATCTGCCACCTGTATTTATAAATAATTCATAGCTATGTACGAGAAGCACTTCTTCTGTGGCAAAGATGAAAATTCACCACTGTGGACAAAAATGTTTTGTCCCTTATGCATAGATTTGAACACCACACTGTAAAAACAATTTTATCAGTATATAAAGCCAAACCAAACATTTGTTATATCATGAAATGTATGCCCCCAGTGCATGTCTGCAAAGTTAAATCACCTAACAGATACAGCAGCAAACAACCCTCAAACTGATCTCAGATTAACCTTCCAGTTTCCAAAACTGCTTTCCTTTCTGTTTGGCACCATTGGTGTCTGCTTAATGACATGCAAACATGGTTGGCATCATTGCTTGGGTTTGCACACTACCAGTAATGTGATAACACACATTGGTGGGAAAACATTATTATACTGTATTTTGTATTACTTTATTGCCTTTTTCTATTTTGTATACTGTGAATTGTTTTCTTTACACTGTTTTACTTGTATTCTGCTTTTAACTGCATATCAAAACTTGAAAAGAGACCACAGTTCTGTCTCTTGTGAGTTAGACAGAAATTAGAACATGTCAATTAAGGAGACACATAAGTTAGAACAGGTCAGTTAAGGTTAATCATCTGTGAACTGAGGGGGGGTGGAGCTAGGAACTAAACCTTCTATTTAAGGGGTAAACTAAGACATTTCAGAGCTTTACTGGAAAGGCTCACCCAGACTCAGCTACAGTTTGCTGTGAGGGAAAGGTTAGTTTGCTTTTTATTTGTTGCATTTTGTATTACTTTATTGCCTTTTTCTATTTTGTATACTGTAATTTATTTTCTTTACACTGTGTTTTACCTGCATTCTGCTTTTAACTGCATATTAAAACTTGAAAAGAGACCACATCTCTGTATCTTGTGAGTCAGACAGAAATGTTCCCACCCTCACAACTGGTTACTGTTGTATTCTTAAGCATCACTGTTTTTCTAGTTGCCTGCCCCTTATGTTAATTTGACCATATATCTCATTTCCTCTCTGCTTTTACTGGATGGTGTGAGAAAGCACAAAATTAAAATTTTGTGAAATCACTCGGGATCTGTGCTTATATTCTGATCCTGGTGACAGTAGGGGCAGAGTGCATGGATTCCTGACTCTTTCTGGTTGGAGAGTGAGTGCCTGTGCTTAACATACCTGATTGGTCTGGTAGCTATTCAAGGCATCTACCAGAAAAAGGCTACAAGCCTGCAGACCCTAGCATCATCCGGGACAAGACTGTGGATCACCAAACAGACCGTAGCCTGCTTCTCCTCTTGGGATTGGTGCTAACATTTTGCTTCTGGTGAGAGAAGAAGCAAAGGGGTATTGTAGCCCAACAGACTGAAGCTGTGCTGAGACCAGCATTAGAAGTAGCCAGGCAGTAGCCATTCATCTGACTCCCCTCTTTTCATCATTCTTGACAAGCTAACTCTTTAATTTTCAGTAAGTACTACTTGAATTCTTCCTAACTTCAGAATATCTGCCTAAATGCTTCATCCTTAAATTTTCAGGATCTATGTATTAGTTTCCTCAAAAGTGTTTGACAGTGCTCTGTATAGACTCAGACACCTTGTGTGACATTTTTTCCTGTAAAAGAAATATATAAGGAAACAGCTCCAGTACTTAGTAATAATGACCATCAATCATGGCATGTCTAAATGGCAGTTCCCTGTGCTTTCTCCTATTAACCTGGTGAATTTGGGCATTCTGAAGAAGTGTAGCAACTGCCTCATGTACATAGACAAGCCTCTCTTCTTACCTCCCAATGCTCAGACTTGTGAGAGATGCAATTATATATCCAAATTAGAACCCATGCACTCTTAAGCCAAGACCAGAATAGCTGGTCAAGAGGAGAAGGTCAACACCTGCACCACATCACATGCAAAACATAGTCCCCCAGAACACCCACCATCACAGCTCTGACATAAAAACACAAACCACACACCCATCTTCGCAGAGGATCTCATTAGAAATCTACCCAAACAGCAGAGACCTCCAAGGCAGAAATGCACTTGACCACCACAACACAGCACAGACCACAAGACACATAGCTCACACAATGTGTCCCTCAACCTAATCCCCTAAGGCAAAACAGCTTGCCCAATACACTAATCATAGGTGACTTGATAGTAAGGCACACTGATGTCCCACTCACTAGGTTGAATAAGGAGAAGGTAACAGTCAGGTATCAGGTGCCAGAATCTGACACATAACACACGCACACAGGTCACTCCAAAACAAGTACAAGTATGACTCTGTCACTGTCCATGTGGATGTAAATGACCTGAGATGCACCTCCCTGGACTGCATGAAAAGAGACATGGGGGAGCTATCAGATTATGTGGCCTAGGCAGGCATGACCCTAGCCCTGAGCAGCATCCTACTGTTGCCCAGAATGATACCGCAGTACAAGCAGAAAGATATTGAATTCAACACTTGCCTAAGTTGCTGGTGTCATTCTAAGGGCATCCAGTATCTGTCAGCTTGGGATGACTTGACTGACAGACCTCAATGCTTTGCCAGAGATGGCCTGCATCTGTCACCCCTGGGTTTCCGGATACTGGCTAAGGCTCTTACCACCCCTATAGTGCCTTTTTTAGGTGATGTTCCAAAGACCAAATTGCCACCATAACAGCTATAAATAAATGCAATCTGAGGGTCATGCTGCTCAATGCTTGAAGTCTAAATCTCAAGATATACTTGCTTGAAGCACTCCTCAAAATGGAGAACATCGACATTTGCGCTGTAACAGAGATCTGGTTTAAAGCAACAGAAAGCACCCCTGTGCTACCAGGCTATAACTCATTCCATACCTTTTGGCCCCAGAGCATGGACCAAAGATCCAAAGGCGATGGTGTCTCCATATTCATAAAGGATATGCACACCCCCAGACTAGTAGCCCAGCATAACGCATCTGGGATACTTCAAGTACAACTAACATTGGGTAATATGGCGGTTCAGTTCATAGCCTGCTATAAGTACCCAACCATGTCCCAAGACTCTCACTCCATGTTCTTAAGCACCCTGGAAACTATTAGCATCCAACCCAACACTCTCATACAAGGTGACTTCAACTACCCCTCCATCAACTGAGAAAACAACTCATGCACCAATACCCTGGCCCAACATTTCCTGGAATTCATCAATTTCAATGCCCTGGACCAGCTCATTCTTACACTCACTATTGGAAGCAACATCCTTGACCTGGTTATTACTAACACAGGCAACCAATGCTCTACACCAATAGTCAATTTCTCCCTAGTTAGATCTGACCACAAACTAATCACCATGGAAATCCACATCTCACCCACACCCCCCGCAAAGGTAACCACATTGAAAAACAGCTCCAAAGCTGACTTTGGGCTCCTAAAAACAGAGGTGGCTAACTTCACTGCACCCATTTCAATGGAAAATAGATGCATGACTGACAAATCATACATCAATGCACTGTAAGAACACGTACATAAATGCATGGAACTATCCATATCCAACAGAACTAAGACGCTCTCCTCCAAAAAAAGAAGCCAATCTAGTGGTCCCCTGCCATTAATAAACTCTACAACAGAAGGAAGAAACTATTGCGGAAAAAGATGAAGTCCCAAGACTGGAAAAACTCCCTTATTAGCCTCAACAAAAAGTTGAAATTCCATCATCAAAACCTCTAAAGCTAGTTATGAAGGCAGAATTGTGGCAGACACTAAAAACAACCACAAAGCCTTTTATAGTTATATAAAGAATCTCCATGGCAATACCCAGGTATGCTCTGAGTTACTGCACAATGGTACCTTCTATACTGAGCCAATAGATATTTCCAACATACTGGCAGACAGATTCAGTGCCAACTTTACCCCTCTCTACCCCCCTAAAGGAACAATCACAATACCGGAGGAGTGCCAGGCACCCAGCATTACTGAAGCACAGGTTAAAGCTGCATGTTCCAAGGCCAAGAATACAGCTTCTATGGGACCTGACAATATACCTGGATGAACTAAAAGTGAACTGGCATCACATCTGTGTGCCCTTTTCAATCACAGCCTCACCTCAGGCTTTGTCCCTACCAAATGGTGCACTGCTAGAGTCATCCCTCTCCATAAAGGGGGATCAACTAAAGACCCTGGAAATTATTGCCCCATTAGCCTGATGAGTCTGATATGTAAGGCTATGGAGCGCATCATCATGGACCTAATTAACAAGGATATAGAGAATCTCCAAACTCCAGATCCCACGCAGTTTGGTTTTGTGATAGGAAGATCATGTCTGCTCAACCTGGTTGACTTCTTTGAGTCAGTCACCAGAGCTGTGGATGAGGGCAAGGCAGTTAATACAGCCTACCTTGATCTGGCCAAGGTCATTAATACCATTCACCACTCCGGAATTATTGATAATCTCACCAAGCTAGGCATCAATCCCTATATGACTAGGTGGGCTGCAAATTGGCTCACAGATAGAGCCCACAGTGTGAAAGTAGAGGACTCCAAGTCAGACTGCCAACCAGTCACGAGTGGAGTCCCACAGGGATCGGTCCTGGGTCCTCTCCTGTTTGGCATCTACTTCTCAGAAATCCAGGCCAACACAGAGGGACTCTGGCTGACCAAGTTTGCAGATGATTGCAAGATGGGAGCCATTATTAACTCCCCAAGTGATGGGGAAAAATCCTACAGAAAGGCCTTACTGAGATGAATTACTGGTATTAAAACCATGGCCTTAAACAATGGCAAAAATGTGTCATCATCCCCTTTGGGAAAACCTCAATTCCCAGTAATTACCACATCGATGGGAGCCCACTGAACACTGAAGGCATTATAAGAGATCTGGGGACACAGGTTAAAAGGAACCTCTCCTTCGACCACCACATAGGCATTGTGGTCAGAAAGTCCTTCTATGTGGCACATCTCATTACTAAGGGTTTTGCATCCAGGAACAAAGAGGTCATCATCTCTCTCTACTCTTCCCTCATTAGGCCAATCATCAAGTATAATGCCCTATTTGGCATGCACCTCACTAGACACATGCAACAACTGGAAAGGCCACAAAAGTACCTCACAAAGAGAAGCCTAGGCCTTAAACGCATGTCCTACATGGACAGACTCAAATAACTCCAGCTATTCTCTGTCTCAAATCATCTACTAAGAGACGATCTCTGCCTGACTTACAAAGCCATGTCTGACCAAGCTCTGTTAGAAATGTTACATGTAATGAAATCCAAATCTCTCCACACTCTCCAGAGACCTCAACCTCATTACCACAATCAAAAGAACATGCTGGAGTGACAGGTTCATAACTCAGAGACTGCCCATGCTCTGGAATAGACTTCCCTTACATGTCAAGCAGAGCGCCTCACTGTCCCTCTTCAAGAGAAATCTTGATGAGTGGATGGGAAATAGAAAGTTCACCCCGGGGATCACTGCAGTGGGTCTACGTGATAGAGGTACTGAGAACTAATGTCAGGTGACACGATGCCAGGGCACTTCTATCGACTAGGCTTGTAAAGGCTCCAGTGCCATAAGCCTAGTACACACCTATGAATCTATAACCTAATCTATTGCTGTGTATTGTGGTTAGACATGTCTGGTGCTAGAAGACAAGGTGCCCAATTTAGGGTACAGAGATGTGGAGGTCAGGAGTCCAGAATCTTTACTGGACACCTTGTAAATCACCATGGCCATAGGCTTTTGCAGGAGGACTATACTGGCTCCTAGTACAAGTCTGAGGCTTGGAATAGTCTGGCCAAGGCTTTATCCAGTGTGACTGGCATTGGCCACACTGGAAAAAAGTGTAGGCATCACTTTAATAACCTAAAAAATGTGCAAGAGGGATACACTCAACCAGTGGCTGGATGAATTCTGAACTAGCAGCATCCCACATTTGTGTAAGTATACTAAAAGAGAATTTATAATAGATAGAAAGCCAAATATAGGCAAGACTGGCATGCAATAGTGCTCTTCTGTGCTCTTCTTTTCTTACACAGCTAATGCAGAACTCATTGCGAATAGGGAGGCCCATGCTGAGTACCTAGAGAAATTGAGGGAAGCAAGGGGTATGCATGCAGCACAAGAGAAGCATTATTGTAGCTTTTAAATGATTTTTTCAATACAGTTGTAGTAAAAGTATGCATGCATATCCTAACTGTAAAATAAAGTATGTATGCTTCAGACTGTAGCACAAACCAACTGTAGGAGTCAAATGTAAGACTGTAGTCAGACATTGTAAGTTCAAATATCACAAGCAGCAAGTCTAAAATAGTGCAATCCTTTAAAAATATTAAATACATTAACTTCTGCACAAGTGGTATAAATGGCCTGCTGTTAATTTTAATCTGTATAATTGGACCAAGTATATGTGCAACATCTGCACATTGCAAAGATTACTTTGAGCAATTCTTAATTATAGTTTTTTAGTTGTTAGAATGCAAACTTCTAGATAAAATAGTGATAATGCATTGTATGTCACATACGATAGTACTAATTTATCTATTTTTCTCTCATCCCAACCCTTATCTCTTTTTTTCTATGTGTTGTCAAAATGTTTCCATGTCATCCTTCTCCAACCAATCACAAAATGCTTTACAGTGCAGGGAATTAGGCCATCCATAGTGGCTCAGCCTGCCCACACTCCATCAGCTCTAGCATCAATGCCTAGTACATCTGGGACCCAACCTGGCAGTATTGCCTTTGCTGCCCATGCACTACCTGCCCACACAGGTAGCACTACCCTTGTATCTGGTCCTATGGTACCCTCTAGGAGTACTGATGGAGGTGGGGCTTTTATCACTCACCAAGTGATGCCAGGATTGGTGTGTATAGTCATGCATAGCATCATTGGTGCATGCCTATGCCAGATATAGAGGCTGCTCTCCCTCGTGGTCAGTAGGAGGAGGAGACATCAAGTGCTCCAGCAGCCAGCAGATTAACATGACATTGATGACAGTCCTGGGGGTGAGGACTAGATTCTCACTGTCCCTATATTTGATGGTCTTGGGCTTCTGTTGTCCCATCCCTAACCACAGACATGGTGTCCCCCAACCTTTTGTGCCCTCACTGCCCAGTGCCTTGTCTTGTGTGTCCTGTTTCTTTGCATATGCTTCCTCATCTACCCTAATTTTGACTTGAGAAATACCTACATCCCTTACCCAACATTCCTCTCTTACCGAAGTTAAAAAAGAAAAAGGGGAGCTGTCCCCCCCAAAAAATATCATCCCATACATAGCTATCCACTTCACACATGTGTCTTCTTTACACACTTGATTCTGTCCAATTTGCTATGCAACATGAGTGTGTTGTTGTCACCCATCTTTATTGAGTTGACTGTCTATTTTTGGCATCTATGTTTGCGCGGAGTTTGGCATCATGCTCCAATGCCAAGTGATGGCGAATGGCTCTTCTTTGATGCAGTTACCTCAGTGCAATGCCATTTAAACATGCTACACTAAGGTAACACACACTAACACACAATGAAAGTAGTAGAAATAAGTATTTCATTGCATTATCACTACTTATTTAAAACTATGACATAAACTTGGATCCGAACCCTATATCATCTGGCTCCAAAAGAAATGTGTCATTGCATTTACACCTGCTGCTTAACTATGTACAAAACTGGAAAGCAGTAGAAATATGCATTTTGCGTGTGCAAACACTTTGCCATCCATCGTACAAACCCACTGCTTGGTGGTGTGCTATGCAAGGTGGTCAATACCATGTGCTACTTTTGTTTACTGTCCATTTAGTCTTCATGCCATGAAACTGCATGTGGAAACACAAACCAAAGGAAGGAACTATCTCAGAAAACAGCACATATTTACAATGCAGCTATTTGTTACCTCCCCCATACACTGCAAACTTGGCCTGTCAGTATTTGTTCACAAGTATATCAACTACATAAATAAATAACAAATTATATCTTATATAACATGCACATCTTTATAATGACAATACACATTCAGATTTTTCTATACTTGTAAAAATGTGGACACCTGTTTGCATATAGTTTGTAAACCTGCCTCTTAAAGTATACCTGCACATTTGAAGCACAACACCAAATACTACACATTGCATACTCATCAATCTGGTGATATGTAGACATTTAATATCATGACAGTTGGACATGGCTAACTATCCATATTCATATTCATGCAGACCACAAAGCATCTTCTCTCCAACATGCACTGCTGATGTCATCAACTATAAATTGGCCTGCAGCCTTATCAAAGTCAGATTTGTTTTGTGGCTCATGTAAAGTATCAAGTTCTCTGTCCATGTACTTAGATAGGTAGGGGTTCTAATTCACTGCAGTCAACTCTTATACATGTGGGCATGTGTGTCTGTCTAGGCAGAAGAGCATAATTGAATATCTTACAGTTACTACTCCAAATACTCTGAATACCAATATTTTGACAGTTGCACATGCCTACATATCCTTTGATGCAGGCCTCCCAACATCTTTTCTCTGACATCCACTATTGAAGTCATCCACTATAAATTGGCCTGCAGCCTTATCAAAGCCAGATTTGTGTTGTGGCACTTGTTTAAAGTACCAAGTTCACTAGTCCATATACTTAGATAGGTAGGGGTTCTAATTCACTGCAGTCAACAGTTATACATGTGTGCATGTGTGTGTGTCTGTTTGTCTAGGCAGAAGAGCATAATTGAATATCCTGCAGTTACCACTCCAAATACTCTGAATACCAATATTTTGACAGTTGCACATGCCTACACATCCTGGGCAGCCTTGTTAAAGTCATATTTGTGCCATGGCACTTGTGTAAAGTATTGAGTTCTCTAGTCCATGTACCTAGATAGGTAGGGAGTCTGTTCTCACTGCAGTTGACTTGTGTGTATTTGTGCACTTGCTTGACATTAGACAGAGCTTTTTACTCCAGCATGTTGGACACTGCTATTATCATCTTGCTCTCACCAGACACTGCTAATGTCATCACTTGGAAAGTGTTGTCCGACACTCTTCAAGTTAGACTTGTGCTGTGGTGCTTGCATTAAATACAGATGTCTCTAGTTGGTGTAGTTAGGTAGGGGTCCTGCTCTCATTGCAGTCAACTTGTGTGTGTGTGTGTGTGTGTGTGTGTGTGTGTGTGTGTGTGTGTGTGTGTGTGTGTGTGTGTGTGTGTGTGTGTGTGTGTGTGTGTGTTTCTGCATGTGTGTGTGTTTGTGCACTTGCTTCACATTAGAGAAAGAATTTTACACCAACATGTCAGACACTGCTATTACCATCTTCCTGTCAACAGACTCTGCTAAAGTCATGGACTTCCAGTCTTTCCACATACATCATGGCTTGGACCTTGTATTTTCTTGCTGAAAAACCTCTGTGGTCTTTCCAGCTGCTACAGGTGTCTGGTGAGGTACATGCAAAAGGAATCTTACTCAATTAGTGTTCTGGTGAGGTTTGAGTACAGTAGTGTTATAACATCCTCACACCTGGATATGATAGCATGACATATGAGGTGCAGAACATAGAAGGATGTCCTTATGACTGTGGAAACTTGGTGGTCAAAATTCAGATTTCTATCTAACTGTGTTCAGAGGTCTTGCACCACTGGGTTTGACCTTATGGGGTGTTGTAAATGTTGTAATTAGTGAGACATTCTACTTTGCAAAAGGCAAATACAATGGCATATTTTTGCATTTCTTTGTAAAATGTGTGGCTTTGGCACCAATCATTTGTCTGTGTTTACCCCTTCTGTAATATGTAAAATCATTGGTGGGCCCAATGATTGCACCCAATACGCAATTCTCAGCAAACTTTGTAAACTAAAGGTTGTATACTTTATTCTGGACTTCCAAGAAAAACATTCAAATAACAAAGGGCCCAGTACAGATCCTTGTGGTATGCCACTGGTGATGGCTCTACTGGAAGAGATTGATTCACCAGCTTTCACAGTATGTGTTCTGTCAGAGAGCCAGTTGGCTAACCATCTACTGATGTAAGGTCAACATAGGCAGTATGCACTGTCTTACCTTCATCCAGCCCTTTGGTGACTTTGTTGAAGAAGTCTACTATGTTTAATAAGCATGACTTACCCTTTTTGAAGGTCACCTATATCTTGTGATAAGGTCCATGATGATAAATTTCATGGCCTTGCAGATAAAACTGGTTAGACTTATAGGTCCATATTTCCCAGGGTTGGTTAATGGGCCACCTTTGTGCAAGGAGATTACTGGTTCTGTTTTCTACTTCACTGGAACCAAGCCACTTCTCAGGCTATGGTGACAATGGATGGAAATTTGGTCCACTAGGTCCTGTTGTAGATTGCTTAGTAAGTGATGCACACAGTACATACATAGGAAACATTGATGGCATGGGTTACATTTCTGACAGTGTGCATTGTGCAATATATATGCCATGCTCATCTGTCATCTAGCCTGGGTTGCTCATAATGCCACATGCAGGTATAGTAGTGTCCCTCCTAACACTGGTGTGCTTGATTACAGTCATAAATTGCTGACATCTCATGATAGTTGTACAAGTGTGTTAGTGCAGAAACATCTATGATCACTCACAATCGCATATGATATGTCAAATACATGGGATTACTTGTGGTATTATTCTGATATTATCTATGATTGTGCATCCTTAAATTTACTGTTGTCCATGAGCCTGTAACTATGTGTCCCACTTGGTGGAGACCTCTGCTGACATTACAGTAATATTCACACAAATCATTTTGCACAGCTTTACAATATGCAGCTAACCCCTATTGCAGATGACATCCTTAATAGATGTTGTCACCTTGTGCGACAGTCACATAATATACATTTACTCTGTACAGTCTGTACTGTAGCTGTCTTCATTTAAATGTCCTCCTCTGCTGTACATTAAGATGTTTTACCTGTTCACTTTCCCTGTGTTCATTCCTACAGTTCATATTTGTGCCCCTATTCAATTCACACACTTCCCCTGATGTTTATTTTAATTGACAATCCATGTACTGTTATGGACCATTTATACTACTTTTGTACAGCATGGCTAAAATAGGATTCCACAATTCTATGCACTGTATACACTGTCCTGTAATGTGTTCGGACCAAATGCATTGCTATACTATTAACTCTGGTAATTACTGCGGCATTCCACACAATCCTGCATGCCTAGTTTGCCTGTAGGTAAATAGGTATACATGTTTTCTGCTATCTGTATTACTTTACACAGTTTCCTGGCCCAGCAACACTGTTGCTAGCCATGAAACTGTGCTTGTTTATATTTAAATGCGGTGTGCAGCATGAATATTTAATTACCACTGCTGCTCACCATGCAAATTGTAAACTCCATGTAGGCTTTGTACAAAGAGTTTACTGAATCCCCAGGATAGTCTTTTTCAGTATAGGAGTTAATCCCCTACATACCCATACAGCAAGTTTTATCCCTTCCCCTTACTAAATATAATCATCTCTGAGGTTTTTTCCTTTGGCCAAAAATAGAAATTTTACTAAAGTGTGTTCAATAAAATAGAGCTGAACAATAGAAAGCCACATATGTAATAGAATATAATTATTTGAGCACATTGGACTAAATCATATCTATATGGATCCCATGTTGTTACACATGCTGTAAAACATAGAAAAGTGAAAACAGTTTCATTGAGCCATGAAAGATTTGCAAATTTATATGCACTGCAGTACATCTATATTGGTTACATTTACCTAGTAATATTGTAAAACACATTGACTAACTCTAATAAGCTAATTTAGTTAAGAGACACGGTTGCAAAGTTAGAAGTCATTGTTTAAAGTTTAATAACTTTTATTTGCATGCCACATTATTCTGAACTAGTTATTTAGTTTCATTTTGGTCACCATACCTTATTAAAATTGGATTTAGGTAATTTATTGATTTTTTTCAGAAGGCATTATATTACTTCATTGTCTGAATATGCCTTTGCAATCTGTGTGCTATATATTTTTAATCAAAAATATTTTAAACTAAAATCTGTTTTCATAGAAATCACTTCTAAGTCAAAGCATTCCTAGCACTTATCTGATAAAAAAAGATAGCACATCCAATTTTTGGAAGGCAGAGTTAGAATCCTTTGTGTTTGTTTGTTTGTTTATTCTTTTTTTTTAGATAAACTGCAGTATTAATAGAGATTTGCTGCAGTTTAATTTTAAGAACGTCATAATGATCAAGCATTGTACTGCAGCTTTATTTTGGCTCTGCATTACCCACCTTTCCAGCATTCTATCCAGACATTCTGCTCATATTTTGTTTCTGGTATTTTTTATTTATGCAGTTCTATCATAATATCTTTTATCCAGAGAGATACAATAATACATTTTAACATGCTTATGTCAGAATATGAACCACATATGTAGTCACTCTAAGCAGTGATACCTCTAATTGTATTCTGCTCATTATGCAGTTTTGTCTGGTACAGCTTCTTTGGGTATTATTTACTCTATAAAGGATGTAACTGAGGATCATATATCTGGAGGATAATTCTGTTTGAAAAGTATATTAAAAATAATTTATGAACAAAATAAACAGTAATTGTGCTTAACAGGACTGGCTAGAGGAAAAGAACAATTATGTTTTCAACAAATCAGTAATGAATAATGCAATTTGATGAATTACAGGGCAAGTGCTTGTGAAGACCCACTCTGGCCCAGTAATCAAGGAGCTTGAATCCTCACCATGAGTACTGGAGAGGGGCATTCACTTGGAATAAAAATAGATACACCTAGTATTTCCAGGTGCAGCTCTCTACATCAAGCATTATTTCCCTTAAGAGCACACAGGGAACACACTCAGTCTCGGGTCTGGGTTTCTCTATCTGTCTCCCTCCAGGTCCCCATTCAGACTCCTTAGTGGCACAGCTATAGAGTTGAGACCTCAGCTGAGTGTCTAACCCAAGTTCTCCACCACTCTCTCTGTAAAAACAGTACTTCATGCCCCTGCTCCAAGCAGTTGACACACACACTCTTTGAGATTTGATTTTCACACACACACACACACACACACACACACATACACACACACACACACACACACACACACACACACACACACACACACCTGGGAACAGCTGGCACAGATTTATTAGCTATGTACCCTTATACTCAGACTATAAGGTAGTTACACCACCACCAGACACTCCGAAGGCAGCTACTCTAAGGCTTTTGCAAGGGCACCCACCAATTATACTGAATGAAATTAATATTAATACAAATGGTAGTTTGACCAAAAGCAAGTCTTTCAGGAGCATCCAGAGCTGTCACCAATATATATATATATATATATATATATATATATATATATATATATATATATATATATACATATATATATACATACATACATGTGCTGTCAGAGATTAAAATAGTCTCTAAAAGACCAGCCACAATAACATTTTTAAATATATTTAATAATAAATAAGAAAATAACATGAGCATACTAAATATCTATTTACAGTAAACACCAGAGTTTCAATCACAGAAAATATTAAAAATAACACAGGTGGACAGGTTCACACAGTACATAACTAATTTATTTTACTGACTGATCTAAATAATTATTATTCCATGGTTACTTACTAGAGCAAGACAAGATGAAGTAGGTGATAGATCCTTCCTTGTCAGGTTACAAAAACAGAGTGCTATGAGACTTCAGTCTCATCAGAATTAAAATATAATTTAACAGAATGACATCACATACATCTGGTCATCCAACTTCTGGTTCTCATGCTTCCCCCCTTGGATAGAAGCTGTCAGGATGTAGCACATATGCAGGGCTGACCTTTGGTCAACTGGTGCCCTAGGCAAAAGTGAACCACAGCACCCCCCCCCACACCACCCAGTGCACCCATCCTATTCTACCTACACCATCCAGATTACTTTTTTCTTCATTTTTCTCACAGTTTGTCTTACTCTTCAGTTTTTCCTGTATTCATTCAACACATTTTAAAGAAACCATTTCTTTACTATGAACAAATAAACAAATAAATAAATAAATACTGGAAAAGCATCCCTTCTAGAGTGGCCCTCTAGGCAGATGCCTAGTTGACCTACGCCTAAGACCAGCTATGCACATATCTGTAGATAATGCACACACATAGAGCCTTGCTAAGATCTGCTGCAGATCCTGGAAGTCATAAAACAATTTCAAAAATTGACCCTTCAAGAGTAGCTGTTAGTTTACTCTAATGACAATGCAGGAAGCTTCCTAGTACAACATTTTGTCACTGGCTGCATTGAAAACTGTAAGATACAATCTTTATGACCTAAGCCAGGTAATTTAATTTCAAACTGTTTTCAAAGTTTGAGATTAACCTCTTTTCTTTCAATATCCTCTGTTAAAACATATATGTTTAAATAGTTACAATAATGCATGCATATGTCTTTTTCTGTCCATAAGGGCACACTGTTGGTGCATTTCTAATACAAACAAGTTTACAAATGCATTTTTCAACTCAAGCATCTCTATAAATCAGTTTGATATATGAATTATGCATAATTCTTTACAAAATTCCAGCCAGCTGTGCTGACATATGTTACACATCCACTGCCCTACTTCTCCTGGCATAGCTGGCAGTACCTGACATTGTCACAGTGCTTATCTAGCAAAAGTACATTGATGCCTCTTAGCATCTACATTGAAAATTTCTTCATGGAAGAAAACATATAGCAATTCCCTCTACTCATTCATGAAGCTTCTCCACTGTACATAGGATCGTAAGATCATAGGAAGCTACTAGACTAATGGCCCTAGGGCCCTTACAAGTCTAGCCAAGTTCTACCCCTATTTCTATGATCATCACCTATTACCCCTATCCAAGAAGGACACAGGTGGAACCCCTGAGTGAATTTATGGTTACCCATCCAATTGTCCAGACTGAGTTTGAAGAGGGCCAATGATGTGCACTGCTTGTCATGAAGTGGGTGTCTTTTCCAAAGGTGTGATAACCTCTGGGAGACAAATGTGTCCATCCAGCAGGTTCTATTAATGTCACATACCAGGTTAAGGTCTTTAGAGTTAGTAATCTGTGTACAATTTGACTTGTGGATATGCAGCATATCCAATAAAGCAGGGTCTTAGATTTCCTTATATGCAAGGCAGAGATCATGTCTGATTAGAATAAAGTGACAGTGATTTCAGACAATCCACATAGGATAGATGCTGAAGACCTTGAATTTTCCTTGTGAGGAACCTTTGTGGTCTCTCCATTTGCTGCAAGTGCTTGTAAACGTACATACCAAAAGGGGCATTGCACTCAATTATTGGCCTGATGAGGGAAGAGTACAGGGTGGTTATAACTTATTTTTTTTCTGGGGGCAATGCCCTTAGAGATGAGCAATATAGCATGCCCTTCTTAACACTGTAGAGACATGGTGATCAAAGGTAAGGTTACTTTCAACCTGAGTGCCCAGGTCGCTCATCACCGAGTGCGTACTTAGGGTGTTGCTGGTGATGTGGTAGTTATCAGGAACATTGCTCTTACTGAAAGGGATGATAAAACATTTTTTTCTAATTGCATTTAAGGCCATGACTTTGGCACCAGTCATTTATTTGCGTAAGACCCTCATGTTATATATTGACATCATTTGGAGATTCTACGACTGCTCCCAGTTTGCTATCATCAGCGAACTTTGTCAGCCACAGTCCTTTAGCTTTTGCTTGTACTTCACAGAAATAGAGTCCAAACAGTAGAGGTCCCAAGACTGATCCCTGTGGAACACCACTGGTTAGACATCTGCTGTTGGAGGTGGATGCCCCCATTTTGACTATATGTGTTATATCAGTGAACCATTTAGTGACCCATCTAATGATATAATGGTTGGTACCTAGCTAAGTAAGTTTGTCAATGGTGTCTGAGTGGGAAATAGTGTCAAGGTCGTCTTTATGCACAGATTTCTCCTCGTCCAGGGCCTTGGTGACTCTCTCGAAGAAGTCCACCAGGTTTAACAGGCATGACCCCTTGGTGTAGCTGCTTCTCTTTGGATGGAGTGCACATACCTAAGCTTCTCCTTTTAATTATTCTTTCCCTGGATCCCCACCAAGCCATGTTCGATCTACTGGCCTGCAGTGCTCTTTAACAGAACCAGGCAACCTTGGAATGAGTGTTATTTTCAAAATATACAAAAACTTCTCCTTTTAATTCTTCTTTCCCTGGATCCCCAACAAGCCAAGTTTGATCTACTGGCCTGCAGTGCTCTTTAACAGAACCAGGCAACCATGGAATGAGTGTTATTTTCAAAATATACAAAAAGTATGTTTTATCCTCCAGACAAAATTAATTGCTAGCCCTTGTTTAATTTCTATTTTTAAGTAAAGCACTCCATCACAGATGTTAGTTTGCCCCTCCCCATACTGTACTTTCTAACAGCAGTCTCCCTTTGCAAGCTGTTTCAACTATTTGAAAGCCCTGCTGTTTTTCTAGTATTACTAAACCCTTTCTCCTATAACTTGTGGTCTTTCTAAATCTCACATACTCCTGGTTACAATTGTTTATTTCAAAAGAAAGGTATGCAAAACAAGTAAGTCCAAAGTACCTACTGATTTTCTTATTGTTTCAGAACATTAGCTGCCCCCCCATTCTGTACTTCTAACTGCAATCTGTCTTTAGATGCTGTACTATTTGTATGCTCTGTTGTTTCTCTAGTTCTACTAAACCTTTTCCCTTATAAATTCTTGTCTTCCTAATTGCCACATAACTCCTTGGCAAAATTGGCTCATTTTATTTCAATAAGACAGGTATTCAAAACAAACAGGTCAGAGTAACTACTGATTTTCTTATTGTTTCTGTAGACTTGCATATCTGTGAAATCAGGGCCAGCCCTTTTCATCATACTACTGCTATCCACCACTTTTCTGGTCTATTCTGATAATCCCCCTCCCAACAAGAACAATTGCAGCGGTCTACAAAAGACTCCCCCTTATCCTCCCACTCTAGGGATCTGTCCTTGTGGAGCCACAGGTGTACTATAGTATTTGTCCACTAGGTGGCACCCTCTCCCCATAATTCTTGTTTCATGACTTCTTTATTTTTACTATCTCTTAATTACTTATTTATTTGGAAATCTGCTTTGATCTATAATAAACTTTATTCTACTCCCCTCTCTCAAATCTAGGCCCACCCCATCCCATCTAATCCCTGTCCCCTGGACTTACCTTCAGCTACTAGTGCTCCACAGATTGGTTCTTGTTCACCCTTAGCCTTCCCTTGGGTCTACCCGCTCCGTTCGCCCTGCAGGCTCACTCAGCTCCCCTACCCTGCCCCCAATTCTCACCCACCCCAGCACCTCTGCATTTATACCCTTTAGCCACACCCATCACCCCGCCCCAACCAACTAGTAACCTCCTCCCTTCCACACCCACTTCTTACTCCTCCCCTCTTTTCACCAATACTCTTCCATACCTCCCCTCTCTGTCTCTTCCCAAAATTTATAACTCACATACCTAGTAAACTAGCCACCCACAGCATACCTTCCCTCAATATCCTATCCCACTATGCTCTCAAAAGCCATATCCTTCTGTACTCATCTAGTACTGTTCCTCAACATATCCTATATCTACTACCTGACCCTGCCAACTAACTATAACCACACTCCATCCTTTCATACTACTAACCATCTTAACCTACCTGTCTTACATTCACACTTCCCAATCTCTCCATGCTTATACCCCATAAAACCCCATCTTTTCTTCTCTTATAAACTTATTTCTCCTCACAACTATCTGAACCCTACAACAACTACCTTAAATCTAGCTAAACGCAACCCCGTCTCTAAGCAAACAAAGTACCTCCCCAACCTAATGCTATATCTGACTTCTATTCTATTATTAGGAAACATACATCCCAACCCAGGCCCATCCTCATCCCCGATAATGGATAACTCCATACTACTCACCTCCTTAAACGCCCAAAGTATCATTAACAAAATCCCTAATCTGTGTGCCTGGCTTACATATAACAAACCAGACATTTTGTCCATCTCTGAAACTTGGTTAAAACCTCATATAAAAGATTCAGAAATAATTCCACCCAACTACTCTATAATCAGAAAAGATAGAACAAACAAAAAAGGAGGTGGAGTAGCCCTTCTATACCTATCCTCCTTAACAGTTACCCCTTACAACAAACCAACTCCCCAATTCAATAATGCAGAATTACTTCTGGCTCTGCTTCAAGTAAATAAACACAAACACATATGCATAGCCTCCCTCTACATCCTCCCAGGCAACAATATTTCTACACTAGAAGATATCCTCTCCTGGCTTTCCAATAACATTAACAATGAAACTATACTTATGGGTGACATGAATATTAATTGGTCTGCAATACAGTCTCCCACAAATCCACTTAACATTAATCTTTACAACTTTTCTCAACTGATCAACTCCATAACTCGGCCCTCAAAAGACCTCACCAGTGATAGTATCCTAGACTGGATATTAGTCTCCCACCCTCATTACTTCTGACATAGTGGCACCCTGCCTGATTCCCTTAGTGACCACTTGCCCACATTCACACACTGACTAAACTTCACTCCTACATCTTACTCACAATTTTATTACTACTCGCTGCCAAAAAAACTTTAACCCCACTACCTTTTCCAACTCTCTAAAAGCAATCAACTGGTACACCTTAAAAACTCTACCCCTGGAACAGGCTGTCACCCACTTTAACTCAACTTTTCTAAACCTCTTAGAGCAACAAGCCCCCATAAAAACAAAACAAATAAAAAACAAAACTGCCCTGTGGCTAACAAAAAACACACTAGTAACTATGCACCTTAGAGATAAGGCATGGTCACCATATCAGAAACATAGGACCCCCCTAGCCTATAACGAATACAAAACACTCAGAAACAAAGTAAAAAATGTATCATTTCCAATAGACAAAATTACTTCTCCATAATCCAAAACAACAACAAAACAAACCCTCAAAAATTTTGGAAATGCATGTCTACCCTCCTCATTCCCAACAAACCTGATAACCCGAGCCCAGACCCTAACACTCCTGACATAGACTTGGCCACTCAATTCAACACCTTCTTCATTGATTCTATCTCCAAACTAACCTCATCCTTTTCATCTTCAAACCCCACCATACCCCCCACTACACCCCAATCCTCCCATACCAACTTTTCACCCCTCACCACTGCTCATCCCCCTATCGCCACTTCATCATCAACATTCTCAAATTCTCCCCCCTCCCTCCACCATTCTCACTAAAACCTATACCCACATCCACCATAAAAAAACTACTGCAGAAACTAAAACCATGCTCTAATGCCCCTGATAACATTCCTTCTTACTTTCTCAGTACAGCTGCTGAAGCCATTGCCTACCCCATCAGCATTTTAATCAACCGTTCCATTCAAGAAAGCTCGGTACCCCAAATCTAGAAAAAGGCTTTTGTTGTTCCATTGCACAAAGGAAGCATCAATAACAATATTACTAATTTCTGTCCCATCGCTATTCTATCTCCTATCTCTAAACTTTTAGAAAAGTGTATTCACCTACAACTCCTACCATACCTCTTAGACAATAACCTACTAACTCCAACACAACATGGTTTCAGACCAAGACACAGTACTATGACCACCCAATTCTCCTTCCTGGAAGCTGTGAACAAAGCACAGGACACAGGACACATTGTCTCTACCCTCCTACTAGACCTCTCTAAAGCCTTTGATACTATCTCCCACAATTTATTACTAACTAAACTCTCCAAGCTTAACTTGTCACCCTCTTCTCTGAACTGGATCACTAGCTACTTATCCAATAGATATCAGGCAGTGAGATGGAAAAAAGCCACCTCCCCTTTCATTAACACCCCAACCGGTGTTCCCCAAGGATCTATACTGGGTCCCCTGCTTTTTAATATATTCATAAACGATTTCCATTACTCTGTCCTTTCAACTAAAATTATCCAATACGCAGATGATTCAACTATAATCTGCTCTGCTACCTTCATCCTCACACTGCTAAAGCTTAATCAAGATGCATTCTCAACCACCGAACAATGGAAGAAAACAAATCACCTTGTACTCAATGCCTCCAAAACCAAAGTAATGGTATTCACCCCCTCTAAAGCTACCTTTTTCAATCAAAGTAATTTCACTATTACTAATCATAACAATACACCCTTAGAACTGATATCTGAGTCCAAATTACTTGGGGTCCAAATTGATAGTCAGCTTAAATTCAGTTCCCATCTTCAACTAAATATAAAAAAAAACCCACCAAAAACTCGGCATGCTCTACAGACAGAATTGTTATCTTACACCCTCCACCAAACTCACCCTATCTACCACATTTCTCATCCCATCCCTCCTCTATGGAGCCCCACTTCTAACTAACCTACAATCTTCTCTCAAAACACAACTCTCCTCTTGCTATAACAAAATTGTCAAGTTTGCTACCTCCCATAAGTCCTCATCACACCACTGTTCAGCTCTCCACAAACTAAAATTGTTAGAACTACCCAATCACCTCACCTACGTCCAACTGACTCTCGTACACAAACTCATCTTCAATCCCTCCCTCTGCCCATCCCTTTCCTCTACCTTCAAAATGCACCTCCCTGATAAAATTCTAAGCTCTAGCAACCAAAACTTAATTGAACTGTATAAACCAATTCGTCCCCCTGGAAAAAAAATCTCTTATCCTACAGTCTTGCTCATCTCTGGAACTCCTTACCCCCCATCCATTCATACCATCACAAATCACTTCTCATTCAAAAAATCCTTTCACTCACATCTAATTTCCCAGTGGGAATGCTCCTGCTTCCACCCAACATAATCTCCTCATAGTGAGAATTTTCACTTCTCCTCCCCTATTCATAATGAGAATTTCTACTTACTCTCCTAAACTCATAGATCTTGCTCTTGCTTGTATTAGCCTTTTCTGAATACTTAAAGGTACCTTAGTGTAAATATACCCTCTGATGGAAAAGGTTTGCTGTTTCTATATTGAAAGGTTCTATGTCAGCTCATATACCTTTCTCTTGATTGTATTAAGCTACTCATCCTGAATGTATGAAAGATATCTCCAGTGTAACCCACCCTAAGTTGTAAAAGCCTCTCAGTTTCCATATTGTAAATTGTTTTCAGCGATACAAGATTGTAATATTTGTATATGTTTGTACACTAGTCTACTGTATTTCCAAGTCCATAGGAATTGTACATTTGAAACTAAATACCTTATTGTAACCTTGCTAATTGTTTTTGGAGCTTTTCTCCCCAGGACTCCATTGAAAACAGGTTCTTTTGGCCCAATGGACTATCCTGGTAAACCAACTGCAAATAAATAAAATAAATAAAATAAATGATCTCCCTTTGATAAATTCAAACTGAGTATGGTCAAAGGTTTGGAGATTACCTATATCTTTGTTGATATAGATGCTAGGTATTCAAGCAGTTATGGCCTCACTGGTCCAATTAATTCTCGAAATAAAATGATGTGCAAATGGTTAATTTATTTAGATAATTAGTTATGCAACCAAGTCTAGACCACAAGCAGACACTATACTCACAGGTAGTTGATGTGAATGAAGTTGATTTCACAATGATACTGCAGAATTACCACTTGAGGTACTCTTCGGCTACAGCCTCAAACAGGTTACATGTCAAGTGAATAGAGGGCTGCAATGGTCATCCCTTTTCATAAGGGTGGACTATCAGCTGATCCTGGGAACAACAGACCCATCAGCATAACAAGTCTATTATGCAAAGCCATGAAATGAATTATCATGGGAATGATCAACAAGGACATTGGCAGCCTACAGACACTAGACCTAACCCAGTTTGGCTTTGTTAAGGGAAGGTCTTAACCTGGTAGATTTCTTTAAGAGAGTCACCATGACTGTGGATAAGGGAAAAATAGTACATACCACCTACCTTGACCTGGCCAAAGTATTTGATACAATACTCTATTCAAGTATTGTCGACAAACTCAGAATTAGACCTAAATCCCTGCGTAACTTGCTGGATTACTGGCTGACTCACAGATAGGACACAAGAAGTCAGGATCAGTGAGACCACCTCCACCAAGAAAATGGTCATCAGCAGAGTACTCCAGGGCTCTGTATTGGGCCCAGTCCTGTTTAGCATCTATTTCTTGGAAGTCAAGGGTAACTAACAAGGCCTCCAGCTCACCAATTTGTAGATGACTGTAAAATGGAAGCGATCATAGATTCCCTCCATGAAACCAACATTGTACAAGAGGATCTAATACCAATACATGACTGGTGTAAAAGCCACAGATTACAACTCAATGCAAAGGAATGCATTATACTGCACTTTGCAAAAGCAGCCACCCAAGCTAATTTCTCCATCGATAAAACACACCTCAAACTTAATCTGGTAGTTAGGGATCTGGGAACTTATGTAGACAGTAATTTGACATTCAACCAGAATGCAGCTAATATAGTAAGAAAATCATTCTATGTTGCCCAACTCATAAGTAAGGGTATGGCATCAAAGTCCAAGGAACTAATAGTGCCACTCTACTGAGCCCTTATTAGATCCATTATTGAATAAAATGTCCCCTTTACATGCACCTAGTACATTGGAGCACCCTCAAATGTTCCTCATAAGGAAAATTCAGGGTATGAATACCCTGTTGTACACAAATTGCCCTAAGATCCTATCTCTGTACTCAGTCTCTCACAGGTTACTGAGAGGCGATCTATGCCTTGCATATTAAGTTATCCTTTGATCCAGCTCTGATGAAGTTCTTGCACGTCCACAAGACAAACATTACTAAAAACACAAGAGTTAAGGGCCTGAACTTTGTCTGCAACATAAATAGAACCTGCTAGAAGGACCAATATGTGTCTCAAAGGATTCCCGCACTATGGAATAAGCTCCCCATCTATGTGAAGCAGAGTTCATTCCTGACCCTGGTCTAAAGAAACCTTGATCATTGGAAGGAAAATCGGAAATTCTCTCCTGGCTTGGCCTCCATATTTCTGATGGATAGAGGTTGACAGTACATAAACTAATCCCCAACTAACACCCCCCCCACACACACACACACACACACACACATAACCCTTATATATCTCTTTACTAACATACCACACCATATACGCACCTAAGGAACTCTGGGACAAAACTAGGTTGGGGTGTAAGGCTAGGCTTGTAAAGACCCTGGTGGCCACTAGCCTAGTATGAACCTCTGACTTCAACTACCATTCTATAGATTGAGGAATGTACATTGCCTCTAACTCATAGGCACAGTGTTTCATGGACTTAATCAACCCAAACAAACGTGGACCAGATAATGCACATTCCAACCAGAGGATCAAACACATTGGACCTAGTACTCACCAACATAGCAGAGTGCTGCACCACCCTCCCCCCCCATGCTACTTCCTCATTGGTGAGGTCAGACCACAATGCTGTCACCCTTAAAATAAAATCAACCTGGAAAGTCCATCTAAACTTATAACAGTTAGGAACCTTTCTAAAGCAAAATACATCCTATTAAATGACAGTTTCTCAAAATTCACAGGTCCCTCAAACCCTGAGAACACTACTACCTATTCAGAATTATTCACAGAAACTCTGTACAAACATGTAAACATCTGCATTGAGGCTGCCAGAAGTAAACCCAGATCTAACATAAAAAACAGTTACCACTGGTGGAATACAAAATCAGAAACAGTAACTCTAATAGAGAAAAGAACTCTCTGATTCAACTAAACAAGAAACTAAGAGATCTAATAAAATCCACAAGGCCAGTTACGATGTCAGAATAGCCTCCTAAGGAATATCATAAGATCTTCTTCAGGTATGTCAGGAACATTAAAGGTAACAGCAGTGTGCCGAACTGGTGGTAAATGGCACTTCACTGACCAGGGTTATATAGTAAATGTACTGGCTGATAAAATTAGCTCTAAGTTCACCCGCCCCCACACTGCCACTACCACCTCCATGAAATCTCTACTAGCATATCCCCCAACTATCAATAGCAAGAAGTTCCTGATGATGTTTACTAAGAGCAAATATGCCACTTCAGTGAGCCCCAACAATATCCCCAGATGCCTCCTAAACAGCCTAAAACATGACCTAGCAGGATCATTTGAAGCAGTCTTCAAATACAGCCTCAGAACCGGTTATATACCAGGTGAATGGAGGGCCACAATGGTTATTCCACTTCATAAGGGCAGACCATCAACTGACCCATTTGTCTGACCAATCTAATATGCAAAGTCATGGAATGAATTATCATGGAAATGATCAACAAGGACTTTGGCAACCTACAGACACTGGACCCATCCTACTTTGGCTTTATTAAAGGAAGGTCTTGCCTACTCAGCCTGGTGGTCTTCTTTGAGAGGGTCACCAAGGTTATGAATGAGGATAAAAAGGGTGCACGCCACATAGCCTGACCTTGCCAAGGAGTTTAATACAAAATCTCACTCAGTTATTGTTGACAAACTCTCAGAACTAAGCGTAAATCCCTGCATAACTTGCTCAATTGCTGGCAGCCTCACAAATAGAACTGAAGAAATCAGGATCAGTGAGACCACATCCACAAGGAGAACAGTCACCAATGGAGTACCCTAGGGCTCCATGCTAGGCCTACTCCTGCTTGGTATCTACTCAGAAGTCAAGGCGAATGATAAATGCCTCTAGCTCACCAAGTGTGCAAATGATTGCAAACTGGGAGGTATCATAGATTCCTCTCGTGACACCAACATCCTACAAGAGGATCTAACACAAACAAATGACTGGTGTCAAAGCCATGGATTAAAACTCAACATGAAGATATGCATTATTTTGCCCTTTGGGAAATCATCCACCCAAGCTAATTACTCCATCAATAAAACACCCCCAAGAGCTAACCTGATAGGGGTCTGGGAATATATATAGAGAGCAATCTGGCATTCAACCAACATGTTGGTAGTAAGAAAATCATTCTATGCTATCCAAAACATAAGTAAGTATATGGAATTCAAGTCTGAGGACATTACAGTACCACTCTACTGGGCCCTTATCAGACCCATCATTGAGTACAATGTCCCCTTTGGCATGCACCTAATAAGGCATTTGTAACAGCTGAAACACCCTAAAATGTTCCTTACCAGGAGATTCCAAGGGAACAGCTTAAGGCCCTATCTCTGCATTCAGTTTTGTACAGGTTACCGAGAGGAGATTTATGTCTTGCATATAAGACATCTTCAAATCCAGCTCTAATTGATCTCTTGCACATCCAGAAAACAAACCACACCAAAAAGTCTAGATCCAAGGACCAGAATTTTGCCTGTGACATAAATAGAATATGCTGGAGAGACTGATATGTGTATCAAAGGATCCCTATGGTATGGAATAAAATCCCCATATACATGAAGCAGTGTTCATCCCTGACCCTGTTCAAATGAAACTTTGATCATTGGATGGAAAATCACAAATTCACACACAGTCTGGCCCCCGTGTCCTTGATGGACAGAGGTTTGCAGTAAGTAAATTATTCTTCCACTATCATAACTCCACCACCACCACATCACCTTTAACTACCTCCTTACTAACATACCACAATATATGTGTCCAAGGAACTCGGGGAAAAAACTGGGTTGGGTTGCATGCCCAGGCTTGCAAAGACCCTGGTGGTCATTAGCCTAGTATAATTGTGTGAACCAATGATCCTAAGATGTTTTAGAATCTCACCCATTCTGTGGACTTCATAGAGACCTTGCATAGTATGCACAATCACACAAGTGTCATTTGTGTCCTGCTCAGCAGTAAAGATTTGCTTTACTGATCAGTGTGGGTTTCCATAGCTACATGTGGTCTGTGGGTGTGACCTATGCTAAATAAGATGTTGGACATTCTGATTCACTGATCTGAAAAGATTCTTACACAAAATGGAGATTCATAGAAATTTGATTTGTGCTATGCAACATCCTTGCAAAGCAGTGTAGAAAATGAGGTATCCATGGCAATTTAGCTATGTGTACCTATACACATGAATGGGAGAATGTGACCAATGTGAAGCAAACATTTTCGCTCCACTCAGATTGCTGAGCCATGT
>NC_056735.1:1398890951-1398930951 GCF_019279795.1 Protopterus annectens
AAACCTGTACCTTTGGAACAGGAAGCAGTCAAACTGAAAGTTTGTTGATGTAGTGAAATGCTTGGAAAATTCATGAAATGCACTCTATTTAAGTACTAGAGATGATGACAGAAGGAAGATCAAGTGCATGTGGGCAAGGTATGTGTGGGTTTGAGATTTTATTACTGAAGCTTTCAGAAATACTGAATGTTTTGGCAGTGGGGTTAGGCTTAGATTAAGGGCTAGGGTAGGAGCTAGATTTACTATTGTACAAGTGTGCTGCTGTATGCAGTGTGTGTCTATGTATCTTATGCAGTGGTGGTGTTATGGAAAGGGTTTTCCAAAGGTAAGGTCTAAGATCGTGCTTAGGGGCAGCTTTATATTTAGCACACATAAGTAGAGTGGTGTAAAAGGGCATTGCCATACTCTGTTTTTTGTGTGTGTGAGTGTGTGTATGCATGTGTGTGTGTTTATATTTAGTTTTGTTTTGTTATGGGTAGCCCTCTCCAACATTCCCATAGCTGAAAAAGGAAACAGCCAACTCTATTACATTTATGGATAGACCACCTGATTATAAACTAGATAATATGAATTTTATTAAAGGTCCAGACTCTGTGGGATTTCATCAAGGAGACTGGAGATAGGAATAGGCCTTTGCTTACTAACCTCTCTCTTGGGGGATGGATGTTGATGTGCTTCTCAAAGATGTGCTTTTAGTCATGATGGCTGGTGAAGATTAAAGCGTGATCAGGTATATATGTTTGCGAGCGGAAAAGCCCATTGGTGTTTAAATTACACATGGAAGTCTATAATGTTTCTTACACAACCCACTACATGTCTTCCCTGTGGTACTTTCCGAACATGAAAGGCGAGATTGTACAGCAAAAAGAAGAAGAAGAAGCCCATGGTAACTCTCTGGATAATGGCCACATTGCTTTATAACCATGGCAACAGTTCAGACATCCAACAAGTACACAAACAAAAAGTTCAGGATAATACATTTTTAAAGCTGCTGTGCCTGCACATCTCATAATACATGGTAAAGTCTAGAAATAGGAAAAGCATTGGTGGTATGCAGACACCTCAACCTACCTCAGCATTTATAATAGTACATCTGTATTAGTACTTCCATAGTAGTACATTTATGGTAGCACATCTATATTATTATGTCCATAGTAGTACATTTATAGTAGCACATCTATATTAGTATGTCCATAGTAGTACATTTATGGTAGCACATCTATATTATTATGTCCATAGTAGTACATTTATAGTAGCACATCTATATTAGTATGTCCATAGTAGTACATTTATAGTAGCACATCTATATTAGCACGTCCATATTAGTACATTTATAGTAGAAAATGTGCATGAACCAAAAGTAGTTCCCCAGAATAAGAAGCCACGATCCACGTAGTACAAACTATTTATTGTAGTAAAAAACAAATACCGTTGAGCGCTTTCATCTAACTAGTATAGATTTCATCAGAACAATTAAACAGCTCTATAATCACACTTTAAATACTTAAAAAAACGCCAAAATGTTACCATCTGATCAATTACTATACAATTAATATTTAAAAGCATACATATTCATATACCATCCACTTTTAAAATACAACAAAATAATGAATAAGGATGATGCACAATATCCCTACATAATAACTTTGTAAATATAAGAAAACATATATATAATAAAATATCTATATATAATACTTCATATAGCATGTTTAACCATGAATATTTACATTTACATGCCTACATTCATATAAGTAAAAAATGGCAACAACTTTAACTCCTGTGTGTATATTACTAATGTATAAATGTTGAACATACCTGCTAGTACATTTTGTAATGACCAGGTTCATATGTTTAGATGTTACACTTACATTGTGTATGCATAAAATCTATACATTTCCATCAGAAAAATACATAAACTCCTCCTTTTTAACTATTTTGTACCTATTTTATACCTATTTTATACCTTTAATAAGGGTTTAGTGGGGATGTGTTAATTAATACCTGGATGGTTAGCTGCATTAAGCCTAATTTGCCACCTAATCTCTCTTTCCCCCAGTATGGCCTTGATGTTACCCCCCCTAGGATTACTGTTGACCACTTCCAATATAGCAAATTTGAATGTATCACAGCCAGGGCTGTCTTCTATATGTCTAGACAATGCATTATTTTTGTCTTTCTTCTTTATGCAATACAAGTGGTCATAAATCCTGTTACGTAACCTTCTATCTGTCTTTCCAACATAAAAACTGGGACAAGAGGTACACTTCCCTATGTATACAACATGCTGTGACTGACAATTTCCTCTTTTCAATATTATGGTACTTTTTAGGCCATTCTCCAGAATGATCTTATCTTCTAATAATATATGCTGACATTGATTACAATGTCCACATTGTCTGGTCCTTATAAGCCTCTTCTTCCCAAAGTTGTTACAATTGTAAGTTCTCATTTCAATCATACTCTTCAAGTTCTTCCCAGTTTTGTAAACAAAACTTGGTCTGTCTCCAATCTTTTCACTAATCCCCTCATCACTAGTGAGAATGTTCCAGTTGGAATCCAATATGTCTCTAACCTCCCCCACATGTTTTCCATACTCAAGTAGACAAGCTTTTTGATACATCCTGTTGGCAGATACATACTGCCTCCCACAGCATGTATTAAATTCCTTCCCCAATAAGGGTGGGTACCTATTCCCCCATTCATGGATGACATATAGAGTAACATCTCTAACCAAAGACTCAGGGTACCCCCTCTGTCTGAATAAGTTCCCAATATATTCAATTTCCTTCACCATATCATCCCTTCTAGACGTCATCCTAGCAGCCCTTATGCATTGACCTTTTAATATACTTTTTTTCTGTGCATAAGGATGATTACTGGAAAATTCCAAATACGCATTACAAAAAGTTTCCTTTCTGTATATTTTTGAGTGAAATGTATCGCCATCACTAAAAATGAAGGTGTCCAGGTAGTTTATTCCCATCCTACTACTATTGTAAGTGAACTCCAAATATTGTGTACTTCCACTGATATATTGAATAAATCTATCCAACATTTCCTCATCTCCTTTCCATAATACAAACAAATCATCTAGGAACCTCACATAACAACCTATATACTCCATCCAGGGGGAATGTAATATGTGTTGTTCCTCCCAATCCAACAAAACCAAATTAGCATATATGGGGGCACATGCCGCCCCCATAGCCACACCGGATATCTGTTTGTAATACTCTACTTCAAAATAGATGTAATTATTTTCTAATACTATATTCATGAATTCAGATAGAAGTTCCACTTGTTCCTTATCCAGTAAACTATATTTATTCAAACTGCTTGTAAATCTGGTCATTCCATCATTACGGGGTATACATGTAAATAACTCTTTTACATCTATGGTGACGAAAATCAAATTCTCCTCCCATAGTTCATTCTTAAACATACCAAGAAATTCCCAAGAATCTTTAACTAAATGTGGTACCCTAGTATATATATGCTTTGACCATTGGTCTATAACTTTCCCAAATGGAAATGTTTTAGTATGAAGTATTTTACACAGATATTTTATTATATATACTTTTTTTATATTTATAATGTTATTATGTAGGGATATTGTACATCATTCATTATTCATTATTTTGTTGGATTTTAAAAGTGGATGGTATATGAATACGTATGCTTTTAAATATTAATTGTATAGTAATTGATCAGATGGTAACATTTTGGTGGTTTTTTAAGTATTTAAAGTGTGATTATAGAGCTGTTTAAATGTTCTGATGAAATCTATACTTGTTAGATGAAAGCGCTCAACGGTATTTGTTTTTTACTACAATAAATAGTTTGTACTACGTGGATCGTGGCTTCTTATTCTGGGGAACTACTTTTGGTTCATGCACATTTTCTGAGTTGGAGTTCCCTAGAAGTATTTTATCAGTACATTTATAGTAGCACATCTATAGTAGTACATTTATAGAAGCACATCTATATTAGCACGTCTATATTAGTACATTTATAGTAGCACATCTATATTAGTATGTCCATAGTAGTACATTTATAGTAGCACATCTATATTAGTACATCCATAGTAGTACATTTATAGTAGCACATCTATATTAGTACGTCCATAATAGTATATTTATATTAGCATATCTAGAGTAGTATGTCCATAGTAGTACATTTATAGTAGCACATCTATATTAGTATGTCCATAGTAGTACATTTATAGTAGCACATCTATATTAGTACGTTCATAGTAGTACATTTATAGTAGCACATCTATATTAGTACATCCATAGTAGTACATTTATAGTAGCACATCTATATTAGTACGTCCATAGTTGTATATTTATAGTAGCACATCTATACTAGTACATCCATAGTAGTACATTTATAGTAGCACATCTATATTAGTACATCCATAGTAGTCCATTTATAGTAGCACAACTATATTAGTATGTCCATAGTAGTCCATTTATAGTAGCACATCTATATTAGTACATCCATAGTAGTACATTTATAGTAGCACGTCTATATTAGTATGTCCATAGTAGTACATTTATAGTAGCACATCTATATTAGTACGTCCATAATAGTGCATTTATACTAGAACATCTATATTAGTATGTCCATAGTAGTACATTTAATGTAGCACATCTATATTAGTATATCCATAGAAGTACATCTATATTAGTACATCTATAGTAGTACATTTATTGTAGTACATCTATACTACTACATCCATAGTAGTACATTTATAGTAGTACATCTATATTAGTACATCTGTAGTAGTAGAGAGTAGCCACAGGAGTACCATAATCACTGTAAAGATGTAATGTCAACTTCATATTTCAAGTAAACTGTGTTAATTTGAAACTGACTGTAAATATGCACTAGTGAATCAACAACAAAAGTGAATCTCTTCAACTCTGAAGACATTACATGATTTTTTTCCACAAAATGCTTTGCTGATCTATGTCTAGCAAAATAGTCCATTTCATAATTCTCAGGATGTGAGTAAGGAGACAACAATGGTTATGATATACAGGGGGCAAAGGAAAACGGTTTAAAGGTGTAACAATGCCTTTTGTAGTTTGCTAATTTTCTTTTAATTGCAGTATTTTTTTGAAGTATTAGGGCTTATAGGATGAAGCCTTATACCTTTAATTGAAGCCATCATAAACACTATCTTAACATAACAAAATCACTTCAAAATGAACATATCCAGATTTTCAGATAGATAACTAACCAGACTACTCATTCCAAATCGAAAGATGTTGACACCATTGGCCATAGAAAGGCACTCACTTCACACACCACAAAAGGCTGAATGGCATGCCACCCACCATTGATGGAAGGACAACAATACCACTAAATCTCGGTGGATGAAAGACACAGACCAGGACATGCCCAGTGCTGGCCAGATAACTATGATTTACAGAGCAGACAGATGATAAGGATGATCAAGTGACAGTTACAAAAGGAATGAAGGCCATGGCAGATGACTGCAAAGCACATTCAAACTGAATAAAATATACTCCATTTTTTCTTAAAGGTGGTGTCTCATATTCTTGCCTTGACATCAAATAATTGCTCCAGTGATGTTACCAAATCTTTTGCAGTGGCTTTATTCAAACATCTGTTTGGTAAGATGATTGCTGACATGCCTCTGGCATAACTCAAAGTTGCTAACTTGTACATGAAAGCTTGTTTGAACTACAAAAAATGAAAATGTTTCAATGGATAGATAACTGCCATAATGGGCTTATGTTGGGTGAAGGAAAACAAAGTATACTAGATGTAAAAGTATTCATTTTAAATTAAAAATGTAAAAAAAATTAAGTTTTAAAGCATTATTTAAAAAGACGAACACAATTTATTTAACCTGTACCACCTTACTCATGCATGCTAATCCTACATCTGTTCCTGCCCCTAACCCAACTTTACACATTGGAATACTAAACACCCTTTTTTAACATTACCATAACACAAGACAGCACAGACACAGACATACAAATTCACATATAAAACCTACTACTGCCAAAATACAAGACACATCTGTACCCTTTCCTAGCCCTTCCTCCTTCCTCTAACCCTAACATGCAAACACCCGTTCAAGTGCACACAGATACACAGACACACACACACACACACACACACACACACACACACACACACACACACACACACACACACACACACACTCATGTAAACAATAAACATTAATGCTGAAACTTCCTTAAAAAAATACAATTGAAAAAGCAAACTTACCAAAACAGTAGATGTTCCAGTAGATTATTATTGCAGTACCCTAAGCTATTTGGATATCACTCCCTGCACTGTCCAGCTTTACAGAGCTGTGGGTGCCTTCCAAACACTCCAATTGCCAGATGTGCTTGAGACACTCCATTTAAAAGGCAGATGGAGTACCAAATTACTTCAAAGCATTTTCTTTGCACAGGAAGGAGGCCGGAGCCATGTATACTTGTAAAATGCAACAAAGTAAAACATAACCGTGTATAAAAGGGTGTAAACAAACCCATCCTGATAACAATATAAAGAGCAGCAAGAGAAAAAAAGGAGGTTCAAAGGAGGGAAGGAGAGATGATAACTGCAAAAGTTATCCGTTAGAACATCTACTGTTATTTTAAATGTACTTACATAGTTGTTTAATACAAGGATCACTGCTTAAGCTATTTTGGTAAAATTTCATAGCCTAGTCAAGAGAAACAAAAACAGGAGGAAGCCAATAACTAACTCTCTGGAAGCCACTCTGAATGGCCCTGACAAAGTATCTTCTGGGAATGTTGTTTGGAGTGCTTTGTAAAAGTGTGTGTAGCAGACCAAGTTGCTTCCTGTAGAATATAAAACAAAAATATATATTTTTTTATTTATTTATTTTATTTTACATTTGTTAACCGGGGGTGTCTGACTGAGCCGAAAAGGCCCTTTTTCAGCAGAGGCCCGGGGAGAAAAGCTCCACAAAGAAAAATTACAGACACATTTAGTTATTTAGACATAATCAGTATACACACAAATTACAAGAGACATGTTTTTACAGTGGTATGCGGCACAAACAGATACAGTGGAGAGAACAATCAAAAAAGATATTAATTTTAAAAATAAAGGTAAGTAATAGATTTGTGGTGTACAGCTGAACTTTGGAATGTAGGTAGAATACATACATAGTACACAGGTACAGTACATACATTGTAGATTAGCCAGTGTTTGTGAGTAAGATTGAAAAACTATTATAAATTGCTCTAGATTTAGTATGCATATGTTATCCGCTTTCACTAGCCTGGGGAGCAATCATGGCACTGCCAACTTTGCTTGAGATGTTGCCTGATGAGGTCTTTAAAGGAGGCTTTGGATGATGTGTTTTGAATGCTAGTAGGGACAGAGTTCCATTTTTTAGCCACCGAACTACTATATAGTGCATCTCCAAAGCTATTGTAGCTGTTGGTGACTTCTAGTAGTAGTTTGCTTGATGATCTAAGAGGCCTTTTGGCTGAGTGATGTTGTACTAGGTTTTTGAGGGCAGGACACTTATTGGGGAGGTAATAGAATGACAGAGGCAGAACTGATTGTAGGTTAGGAGGTTGGGCAGTTCAAGCCAGTGGAGCTGTCTCAAAGCAGTACAGTGATGAGTTCTATATGAGCAATTTGCAGCAAAACGGGCAATTCTGTTATAGCAAGCTTCCATTTTGCTTAGTTCAGTTTTGTTGAGATTAGTCAGAATGGGAGATGCATAGAGTAGGGTGGATAGAAGTTGGGAGCGAGCAATGGCTGATCTTGTGTTGTTGGTAAGAAATGGTTTGATACGGTAGAGTGACCCCAGTTTGGCATGTACTTTTTTAATAGTTAAGTTCAGATGACTATCAAATTTTAGGTGGGAGTCTATGGTTATTCCCAATAGCTTAGCCTGTGCCACTGGAGCAATTGGAGTAGCATTTGTGGAGTAGATAGTGAATTGACTGTTAGTGTTTTTGTTAGAACTGGTTATAATCATAAGCTGAGTTTTCTTTGGATTGAGGATAAGTTGGGCTTTGGTAAGGTAGTTTTCAATGTCAGAGAATGCTAGTTGAGTTGTTTGCAGGAGGGTGGGAATGTTTTGTGCAGCACAGATTAAGGTAGTGTCATCTGCATACTGAATTATAGATGCATGCTGTGTGGAGGTGTGGAGGTCATTTGTGAAGACTGTGAATAGTAGTGGTCCTAAGATAGAACCCTGTGGGACTCCTATAGTTATGGGCAGCTGAGGAGAGAAAGAATTTTCCCATTTCACAGCTTGGTACCTGTCAGTTAAGTAGCTTTGGAACCAGGTAAGAGTGGAATTAGATAGATGATATTGGTTTAGTTTGTTTAGCAGGATTTGGTGTGAGACTGTGTCAAATGCTTTGGACATATCCAAAAAGAGTTGACACTTGCAGGCCTTCATTTTTGAGATGGTTTCCTGTGTCTGTGAAGCAGAGGAGAGCTGTAGTGGTACTATGGGCAGGTCTGAAACCATGCTGAGTAGGTGACAGGATGTTGCAGTCTAGGAGATAGTTTAGCATCTGGGTATGGATGCATTTTTCTAGGATTTTGGCCAGGGGAGAGTAAAGCAATGGGTCTGTAGTTATTAAGTTCAGTGGAGGTCCCGCTTTATGTATGGGTGTAACATAGGATATTTTCCAGAGTTTGGGCACATAGTTTTCAACAATTGATCTGTTTATGAGAGTGGAGACTGGGATAGCAATAGCATCTGCTGTAAGTTTCAAGAAATAGCTGGGGAGTAGGTCGGCTGCTGTTGATGAGGTTTTAGTTTGGAGAGCATGCTTTTTATTGAAGTGGTGGAAACTGTTTTGAGGGTAAAGCTTGTATTAGTGTTATTTGTGTTGGGGAGATAGTGAGGAAGGAACTGTCCTGTGATACTAAGGATAGAATTGAGTTCACAAAGTGGGAGTTGAATTGTGTTTCGATGGGAACTTTAGTGTCAGGGGTGGTTGGTTTGGGGGTAGCCTTTTGGGTGGATTTTAGTAGCTGGTTTACATTTTGCCAAAATTTTTGCGGGTTGTGTTGGTATTTAGTTTGTAATGTTGTGTAGTAGGATTTTTTGTCCAGCCTAATGCATTTTTTGCAGTTGCAGTTCTTGGTACTTAGTTAGGCTTTGTGTTTCTTTGTTTTTTTGATAGTAACGCCAGGCAGTGTCTCTGGACTTGAGGATTAGTACATATATATGTATATATATAGTATATATATGTATTGTTAAAGAGCAATATATTAGATTGGTCTGAATGGTCTCTGATGACCACCATTAGGAGGAAGAAAGTGGTAAACTAGCAGAGATGTTTACTACCAGAGGATATCCGACCCCCTTGATTGTTGTGCAAAATTAAGTTTTAAACAGGTGAAAAAGTGGAGAGTTGGTTCCCTTATTACATGCTTCATTAGTGCATTTGGATGTAAGCAATAGTGGAAGTAAACAGCAGGATTATGCTTGTTCCTTTATTACTACATATAGTAGGGACCATGGGGTTATCACTGGGATACTTATAAAAAATAGGGAGATTTTTCACTTGTTTTGATGGAATTTATCAAGTTGTAGGGAAAAGGCATGTTGCAGTGTACAGGAAAGGGAGATCATTAAAAAATATGTTAGAAAGGGGGGAAGGGCATGAGATTCTAACCAACAAAAAGAAAGGTACTTTTAAATGTGGTTTCTGTGGGCAATGTAAGTACATTCTTATGAAAGAGAAAATTATAGTCAGTGGTGTGAACATATATACATCTCATTTTACTGTATATGCAACTCTAGGGGGTGATATACTTAGCTAAGTGTCAGCAATGCCAATGTTTTTATGTTGGGAAGACCCAGCGCAAATTCAAGGAACAAATATATGAGCACAAAAGTGGCATCAAGAGAAAGCATACAAAAAATTCTTTATACAAACATGTACAAAAAACCCAGAACATAGATTTGCTTTTCTGGGATTGATACTATAGTCAAGAATGTAAGGGAGTGGGCCTTGGGAGGAAAGGGAAACTTTATGGCAACTTAGGTTGAATTCTAATGTCTTTCCAGGTCTAAATGAATGTATATCTATTGCTAGTACTTTGAGACTTATGTATACAATCTGAACTATTACAATAATTTTAATAAATAACCTATTAGTGTGGTCATTCATAGTTTTTAGTACACTTTGGAATTTAATAGTGTATTTAGATATGTATTATTTTGCTTATTTGTAATTAATAGGTTAAATGGAAGCTTCTTGTGATTGGATAGATATCACATGATGTGGAAGGGGGGACTTTTAAATATTGATGTATGTACATTTTAAAGCAGATTCTGATGAAGTCAAGTTGGTTGATGAAAGTGCTTTAGCTGGATTATTAAAGTTGTGTGTTTTTACGGTGTGGTCTTATCATTTCCTGCGGTCTGGTTATTAACTTAAACTCTAGAATATATCTAGAGCCTATCCCTTTCCAGAAAGTCACCAAAGAAGCAAATGCCCTTGTTGAATGAGCTGTAACCCTGCCTGGAAGTGGCTTTTTGTAATGAATATAACAAAAGGTAGTAGCACAGGATTACCATCTTGAAACAGTCAGCTCAGTCACATGTTGTCCGTTCCTCTTGCCTTTGTTGGAGACAAACAGATATTCAGGTTTTCTGATAGGCTGTGTTTTGTCTAGGTAGTATCTGCTTCTGTACACCCAAACAGTGAAGAATTACTTCTCTCTTGTTCCTTGGATTAGGAAAGAAGAATGGGGGATTTATGATCGGGCCTAAAATAAACGGAGATGGCATTAGGCATAAAGGTTGTAGATGTTCCCAAATAAACCCTGTCTCTATCAGAAATGAGGTAGGGTGACTCAACATTAAGTGCTTGTAACTCAGACAGTCTCCTAACAGATATCGGGGCAAAAAAGTCTTCCAAGTTAAGAACCCTCAAATCAGCCTCATGAGCTGGTTCAAGAGGAGATCAAGGAGGATCAGCCTGTTTTCAAGGTAATCAAGTGTATAAGATTCCCTTCAAAAACTATTTAATTTGAACATTATTCAAAAGAGGAGGATCTAGGCCCTGACAAGCAACTATGGCTGACAAGTACAATCCCATGAAAAGGAGGGGAGGATCCCCATTGCCAGGAATATCCCTGTGGATCATACACAGAATTCAACTTTTTGAGACTATGTGATTCCATAATGAGAGATGATGCCTCGGGAACATAGAAAGATTGCTGTTGGTGAGAGGGGACCTAGGCAAGCAGATAGTCATGCTGACTGGGAGAAATATCTTTCAGATTTGGAGGCCTTTCTTCTCTTTCTTAAGTCTCCTTTACATTGTTTTTAACACCCTGAAAGCTGGAGCAAATTGATCCAAATGTAGAAGCCCTAAAGGAATTGCTAGCTGCATCATAAACAAATTTTAGGATATGCTTTGTCACCTGTGAAGCAGCTTTCACGGAAGCAATTAATGAATTATTTATAACAGAAGAAGGAAGGTTAACCATTAACTTTTGCATATTCTCAAAATACAAAAGCAAAAAGTGTAACATATGAGCCTGGCAGTTCAAAATTCTGAAAGGGTAGATTTTCTTTCCTAACTTACTCATAGCTGTCCTATCTTTGTCCATAGGCATGGGATTGGTAGTGGTAACATGCTCAGCAGGAACAGATAAGGATAAAGTGATGACTGCTGGAACTGCTTTAGCATTAGAAAACAGGTACTTCTGGATTTGGAAACAGCTTATACAGCCAGTCATACCTGTTAAGGACTGTCGCACATCTGGGAGGCTTGATGCTGTGACAGAAACATTCAAAAATAGGATGGCTACAGCTTTAGGCACCTGTATCTGTACCAAATAATAATACATTTTCTGTACCACGGGAATTTCATTTTCATCCTACTAAAACACCTCTTTCATACTATATAAAATGTCCCTGAAAGAAAATTTTCAGTCGGGACCTCTGAAGCTATACTGTTCTCAGAATCAGAATGCTCATATGAGAAAAAGCTCCAGAGGTACACCCCTCCCCTGAAGTGACTGCTCTTTTAACTGAAAAATCCTAACCAGAATGAGAAATAATTATTTTGCTTTTTCTCCCAGTGGGTTGGGAGGATGAGAAAAGCAGTATTCAGTTCCTTGGCAAATCCCAGTAAATATGTTATGTCCATATGAAAAGAAATAGGCAACTGGAGGTTTTTTCAATAAGCACATTTTCCCTTAACAATGTCTGGTTCTTACACACACTGGACCAAACATATGTCCCACCCCTCCCTGCCAAGTGAATCCTCTTCACCATCTCCTCTTCCAGACAATGACAGAAATGTTTCTCCCTTGCCCTCTAAGAGCATCCCTACAGCTACAAAGGATGTGGCTGATCCCTAACTTTTGGTGGCTTAGAAGACTAAACCAAGTGGACCAGGGGAACAAGATGGGTGGTCTGAGGAACAACAAGCAGCGATAGCAAAGTCACCCACCCCTGGCTGAGGCAAATTAGGAAATGGACTAACACTTGAAGACTCATTCACAAGTTTTTTTTTTTCTGTGTAATGCAGAAGGAAGGACAACAGAGACTAACCGTTTCTCCATCTGTAAGCTGGGAAAGAGATCTGAAAAATGGGTACTGAAGCCTAGAGTAGTCAGTACAGAGAATGGCAGAAAATAAGTAGATATGAAGTAAGTAAACCATTGAAAGTCTCTCACAAGCACAATATCCTGTCCCAATGTACAAAACTTCAATAAGTCAAACATTAAACATTTCCTCACAAAAAGTTTACACAAGGACCAACATAACACTTTATTTGCCCCAGTGCAATGACAGAACAAGTCACTTTGCTTCAAAGTAAAAGTAGTAAAACTAAGAGGAAAGTATGTTTTAGGCCAACAGTAATAATATTGGAAGGCTTTGCCCAGCTGAGACTTATCTGCCCAATTGTAAAAGGATCACTTGCTAAGTGACAGAATAACGGGATCCACCAATGAAGTGCTTGTTTAGACAGCATAAACTTCTGAAGTAATTCGGTGCTCCAACTGCCTTTTGTAGGGAGTGCCTCAAATGTTCCTGGCAGTTGCAGAGCATGGAAGTTGCCCAAAATTTTGAAAGCTGGCCAGTGTAGGGGGTAATACCCAAATAGCTTAGGTTACCACAGCAGTGATCCGCACATTGAACATCAGAAGTTTCAAAATTACTTTCCACTTCCAATAACCATATAGCCAGTAAAACAATTCAATGTTTCCACCATTTGACAAACCACCTTCACTCGACCAGTACTGCCGCCAAAAGGATTTTCAAGGAACATACCTAATGACCAAAGAAGTGGTACGTGTTCCCTTTGACAGCATATGTTTCTTTGATATGTTTGCAGTATACACATCTTTCAAATTAGTAACAAAATTTTGTGGGGAAAAGAAAATTAAAGGAGAAGTATGAATCTTATTGCATCAGTCTAGTCAATCCTCCATCTTAAACATTCTTTTAAAGCTAAGCTGTGGCATGACACCTATCACTTTAGCTAGTTTACTTCAAAATTTTGAGAAAGTCCAATCGTTTTGTAAAGCTTGTTTCACCTTGCATGCATCTGTAATGTATTTAGCAACAAATACAATGAAAACATTGTAGTTATCTTGTGATATTTAAAAAAAATCTGCCTTAATATAATACAGTTGACTGCTTGTGTTAAAAGAAAAAAAAATCATTATCTATGGCTGTTTTTGTAGGTGTGAGATACTAACCAAATTCTTAATGGTTTGTTTTAGAACATATCAGCCTTGTCCATAAATTTAATCAAAAGTGAGTTATAAGATGTGATTGAACTAGTGCTGTGCCTTCATGAACTAAGCAAGCAATAATGCCCAACTGTGTGTTATTGTGGATATAATGCCCAAACAGTAGTGTTCTGATGGGAGGGCCTCTACAACCCTGGAAAGGCATTATTTCTACAATAACACACATCCAGGAAGGCATTATTGTACTTAGAGAATAGGCTGTCTGTAAAATTGTTGGGTATTACATTTCTTTTATTATTATATTATTTTTTTTATATAATTTTGATTTAAAATAGTTTATCCACCTAATGTTTCAAACTTGTAGTATATGTTATTGGTGTTGGACGAAGCATTTTACATCCAAAATATATCACTTTAAAAATATTCAGGTATTTACTTTGTTGTTTGGTCCCTTACTCCTAAAACATTTGGTTTGTTGCTGGTCACTGGAGATTGAAGTTACAAATAATGATATACATTTGAGTTTCAGAATTTTATTTCCTTCAGAAAATTCATGCTAACACAAATTTTTAGTTTAAAAAAGTTTGTAACTTTATAAGAGCAATAATTCAAATATGTTCCTATTTTTGAGCCTTTGCTCTGCCTTTATTTTATTTATTTTAGGCTTTATCCAGATTTTTTCAGCTGAAAGAGCCAAAGGTATGCAAACCTCTTTAATCTCTCTCACACACACACACACACACACACACACACACACACACACACACACACACACACACACACACACACACACACACACGCACACATACATACACACCTTTGCTTCAGAATATGCATACTAACAGAAATCCTAATATTCAAGTAGCTTTACGACTTTGGATCAGCAACGTTTAAAATATGTTTCTGTCGAGCCTTTGTTCCCTGTTTATTTTAGGCTTATCCAGATACCTTGAGCTAAGAGGTCGAGAGGTACGCAAACCTCTTAACTGCTGCTGCTGCCAGGATAACTTGGTTGCTCTTGTTCTCATTCTCACACTTCACACACACACACACACACACACACACACACACACACACACACACACACGCAGTTCCTTCCACTTTAATGCACGCATTCACTCACACACACACTGACAGAATCATAAACACACACACACACACACACACACACACACACACACACACACACACACACACACACACACACACACACACGCAGTTTCTTCCGCTTTAATGCACGCATTCACTCACTCAAACACACACGTACACACACACACACACACACACACACACACACACACACACGCACACTTTTCTGTTTCATTTTTTTTTTTATACTGGCTAAACAGCAAACGTGTTGCTTAGTGAGTGTAAAATAATATCTCAATTAATCTCTCTTTCAGTCACACACAGACCTAAACACACACACTCACACACACACACACACACACACACACACACACACACACACACACACACACACACACACACACACACACACACACACACACATACACACACGTTTCTATTTCCTTTTTTTCTTTTTCCTTTTGTACTAAACAGCAAAAGCACTGCTTAGTGAGCATAGAATAATGGTGGCTATTAGGTTATTTTCAGTTTGAGCTCCACAGCAGCTTGATGTGCTACTGTGAAGTGGCGGACTCGTTTTTTATCTGGCGTTATCTGTAGATTAACTCCCTGCTGGAGTTCATTCTCCAGTCAGGGTATGATCTACAGGTTGCCCATTCTTTAATGCAATGTTATCACTGTTCTTTGTAGTGTTGCTGTCAATATAATTTGTGGCAAAAATGTTAGATCTAGTATGTTCATTTGTTTTATATACAATGCATCTCATAGGAATGTGAACTGTTATAGAAGATACCTGAGATTTTAGAATTTAGTCCTGCCATTTCAGTGCTTTTTGTAAAGTGGAATACAAGTAAAACTATACATCATAAAACTTACACCTGCTTTTGCCTCCTCTATATTGCTACATAATTTTGATGCTGTCAAAAATTTACTGTAAGGAACATTGCAAAAACATGGCAAGAATGCCAAAGTTTAATAAAGAGTTTATCTCTACATTGTTCCTAAACTGACTGGTATGTAATTTACCAAAAGTGTTATATCACTGTATTAATTTCACATGTGGGAGCATCCACTATTCTAACACTATGTAAGTTTACTACCTCCTCTGTATTTCCTTTCTATATAAAGAAAACATCATCTAAATACAAAATGTTGATGTTAACGGAGAGCAAGGGCAAACTGATAGGAAACAATATCTGTGGAAACCAAGGTATGTGTAGCACTTAGTGCAGTGGTGCACAACCTTTTTGTGGGGAGGGCCACTACACAAATTCTTACTGCATCTGCGGGCCACCTCAAAACATTGTAAGTCATTACGAGTTAACAATAGGTACCAGTGACTGGCATTTTTACTCATGACATCAGTCATGAAATTGCCTGTTTTTTACATCAACTTTGCATTTAACTTTATTCTGGCTTGCAAGCATGACTTATTACAAACTCTTGCAGAAAGTTACTACTGTTTACAGTCTACAAGTTATAAACAACAAAGAATAGTTACTTCCACAGCTAAAATTAGAGGTGCGTGCAACTGCAGTCAATTAGGTAAGTAAGCACGTGCTGGAAAGTTTGCATGACTGGAGTAAGACATAGCAGTATTTCACTTTTTTAAACAATTTTTGGTTACTCTGTGAGGGCTGGATGGTGTTGTTTTGAGGGCCGGGTTTGGCCCCGGGACCGGGTGTTGTGCACCACTGGCTTAGAGTATTAGCTATGGGAACATTTTGTTGATCTACAGTGGACTTGCTAGAGTTGTCACAGGCATCAGCATCCCAAACCTTACACCAATTCTTGAATGCTATGCTACAGCATGCCAGTGACATTATATATTTCCCCCTACTCTGGAAGACAGGACTAGAACTATGCAGAAGTTCTACCCCATAGCACACTTCCCTGAAGTCTTGGGTGCCATAGACTGCATGTACATTGAGATCAAAGCACCACCAATGGAACAGGGAAGGGTCTACATCAACAGAAAGGGGTTCCACTCCATTAACTGTCAGGTCATGTGTAATGATAGGGGGAATCATTCTGAATGTGTGTGTTGGCAACCCTGGCAGTTACCATACCTCCCATATCTAGCACAGCTCACAGCTCCACAAGAGGTTTTCCAGGGGTGATGTCCCACAAAGGCATTTACTGAGGGATGCAGGATATGCACTCAAACCATGGCTGATAACAGCCATCAGAAACACATACTCATGGAGGAATGCTATAATGAGGCATACACTCAAACAAGAAATATCATAGAGCATGTGCTTGGACTGCTGAAGTCATAGTTTCAGTGCCTAGATATATCACAGGGCTCTGCATTGGTAGCTACTTTTACAAGTACCACTTATGGAGATATCTGTACCTGTGCTGAAATTATTGCTGCCTGTGCTATCCTACATGATATCATCCTGTGAAAACAGCTGCAGCAGGAACACCAAGGGCTAGGAGCAAATGTTCCACCACCACTGGCAAGGTTACCACATCCACATGCTGGTGAGGAGTCAGAGGGTGAACCCCCAGCTGCTGTAAGTGTATGTAGACATAGGCGTGCACAATATGCCCTTACCCTGGACAAGAGGTAACAGATAACACACATGTTCTCCAGCTAGGAGGTACACCTTTCATCTTATGTACATACACAGAATAAAACTGATGCCAGGCAATGCTCACAAGTTTTACTTACCCATGTAATGGCTATGTACTGCTAGCATCAGAAAGAGTCAGCCCCAAATGACAGCAGTTGTAACTGCAGGATTATCAAGGTAAATGCTGGTTGTGAAATAGAAAAATAAATGTTTAAGATCATGAATGAATGGCAGATACCTCCATAACTGGTACCTGTAAATGTAGCTATGTAGAATGTGTGTGAGTTTTTCATCAATGCCATCAATATCTGACATGACTGACATCTGTAATATATACTTATACAGTTTACCAAATAACCTAGTCCATGCAACTGAAGTCCCCATTATAGAAAAAGCAGTCCAAAAAGTGTACTTACCACCACAGTCTCACAAGTGGAGCAATAAGCATGATTGAAAACTGGCTCCTCTACTTCAAGTTCCCTAGATACATAGTTACCTTTCAGTGTATAGTCAGCCCACTCAGCACTCTGAAGGTGCAAATGAGGAGTGAACTCTTTATAATTGCTGAATACCAAACTTTTGACCTTGTGTAGCAAATGTAAACAGAGTGTAGCCTCTATACCACTGTTAGGTACTAATGACTTGCAACCGTGAATGATTACTCTGACTAAAGCAAAACACAGTAATGCACAGACACCCTTCAATGAAGTGTGTGTGTCAGTGAGGATACACTTGCAAAGTGTGAAACTAACTGCAGTGAGTTTTTAAACAAAAACAAACACCCACATGTATATTTCCTTGTCAAAATAGCACTTTCCTGCCTTTGCTGAAAACTGTTGCTGACTGCCATGTATTTGTATCACACCTTGAAAGAAAAAAGGAGAGAATAGGTACTAGAACTTGCATGTGTGATAGAAAAGGAGAGGTAAGTGAAGGATTTCTGACTTTTGTTGTAAATGTTTGTTACTGCACTTGAGCTTAAAACCAATTTGTTTTATATTAAAAGGGTTCTTTTGCACTCTGGTGGGAGCAGAGCTGAATTCAACCCATCTGAGTTGGAAACTACTGGTAGAAAGTTTATTGTGTTTTTATCTGATTGGCATGAGTAATTAACAGTACAAAAGTCTTTCATTCTGCTGGTATAAACAATTACATTTTTGTAAGCTTGTGCTCATTTAGTAAGAGCTTTCCTGTATCTGGCTTAGACACCTGTGACTATAAGACTTGGATTGCTTTTAAAACCATCTGGACCTACAAAGCTGATATAAGTACTTGTTTGCAAGTGCTCTTTCTGGTGCTGTGCTATTTAACACTTTTGTGTTGCATTTATTGATTTTCTTGAACTTATCACAGTTTTTTCAGCCTGCACTTGTTAAGGAAATGCCATCTGTTTGTTATTGTACTGCTGTTACGTTGTTTTAACAGTATTCTAATATTTCCTAACCTCTTCTGGTACTGCAAAAGCTGTTCTGAGTTTGCCAAAGTTCTCCTGAGTCTACCAAAATATGTCTTTTTTGCAATGTTTTTCTCTGTTGTTGTTTTCTTACATTGTATACTTTTTCTGTATTTTGTTGAACATTTCTCATGGTTAGTAAACTTTTTTTCCAAGGATTCCTGATACTTCAGGGATTCTGATTTTTGTTGTAAAGCATGTGTTACTGCACTTGAGCTCAAAACCAGTTTGTTTTACATTAAGTGGGTTCTTTTGCACTCTGGTGGGAACAGAGCTGAATTCAATCCAAGTTGGAAATTGCTGGTGGAAAGTTTATTGTGTTTTTATCTGGTAAGACTGAGGGAATTGTGTAAAAGCCGTTCATCCTGCTGGTATAAAAGCCTCATTTTGGCTCATCACACAAATGCATTTCCCCATGCCTAGTATATAAGCAAATCTCTCGAGTTAAAATCCTCTATAAGAAATGCTCTCCATAGCCTCTACTTTTCACAGTTGCTTGAATATCTGCCAGTTTGTGCAAAGGATGGTACTATTGCAGGTCATCAAACCAGAGCTGCCCAATGTTTGATGACTTTTCTAGAGGTCTGGATAGATTCTACTGAAATCTAAAGCATCTACTAAAATAAAAAAAAAATAAGTACCTTGTGCGTTTCCTTTGCACTTTGCTGAATGTATTTTACCCTTTTGCTTCCTCATTCTGCTGATTTTTACTGTATTTTTCTGTACTTTAAAAAAGCTGTTCTGTTCCTTTAAGTAGCTAGTACATAGCATAGACTAGATTCAGATCTGCTGAATCTAGACTGTATTGTTATATTTGAGCACTATTCCAGCCATCTTACATTAGGAGGGCCCTGTTTGGACCTGTGTGGCAGAAATGTGTAATCTGAGCCTCATCTGAGTTGGAGATTAGTGGAGGAAAGATCATTGTGTGCTTTCTCATTGGTAGTTTAGCTTAAAAGTATTTAATCTCACCTGTATTTAAACATCATGTTTGCTTGCAGCTGCATACCACGCAACAAGGTTCAGTGGTACCATGTATAGATGCAAACACCTTGAAAGACAATTTCTCCTAGACATTTGTTAGGGATCCCTACAAACCTTCCCTGCTGCATTGTAGGCAATTCAGTTGCACACTGAGAAGAGTTGCCATAGTTTTGGCCCTAGCCTTCAACATAATAAGCCTCATTGTTAATCCTAGAGCAAAATATTGTCAAAATAGCGCACTCCCCAGTAGTAGTAATGGTAAAAGCTTGCCATAATGGACAGTCAGTTTCCAACCATTTCTCCAGCCAGCCTGATTGACATGTATACTGACAACCACTTACTCCTAAAACAATATGTGACAGATGTAATTACACTATGAATTTGGAATCAATTCTCTCATGTACCAACAGACTGGACATCAAACAGGTTGTCAGCACATACACACATCATCACTCACACAAAACAATGTCACAACACATACACCCACATACGCGGATGTATTCAATAGAAGCCCACAAAAAGATCAGAGACTTCCCAAGTGCAAACCACTTGCATACACTGTAAAGCAAATAGAATCCACTACACATGACAACACACACAGCAGTGTCTCAGCAAATACGCCTATTAGGCAAAACACCTCAAAACCAAATGTCCTGGTCATAGGCAACTTCATAGTGAGACACACAGATGTCCCTATCCCCAAGGTGAACAGAGGGAAGGTCACGGTCAGCTGCCTGTCAGGTGGCAGGGTGTGTCAAATCACTCACGCACTCAAGTTACTCAAAGTCACTCAGCAACAATTACCGTTACAACTCTGTAATAGTAAATGGGGTGAATGACTTGAGATGTACCTCTCTAGACTATATAAAGAGATACATGACTGAACTCTTAGATTATGTGTCCCAGGCAGTTATGTCCCTAAGCAGCATTTTACCTTCACCAAGGATGATGTCACAATATAGACAAAAAAATATTGACTTCAACAATTGGTTTAGCTTCTGGTGTCAATCTAGGGGGATCTAGTATCTGTCAGCCTGAGAAGACTGCTTTAGCAGAGATGGTCTTCACCTGTATCCCCTAGGGTTTCAGATACTGGCAAATGCACTTGCTTCCCCTGTAGTGCCTTTTCCTAGGCAATGTCAAAACAAGAAAATTTCTGATGTAAAAAAATTCACTTGAGACAAATTCAAGGTTATTCTGCTTAATGCTAGGAGGCTAAACAGGAAACTGAACTCCTTGGAAGTACTCCTGACCTTGGAAAATGCTGACATCTATGCAGTCACTGAGATGTGGTTCAAGACTACAGACAGCACCCCTGCTATGCAAGGCTACAATGTCTTCCACATGTTCAGACCCCAAAACAAGTGTGAAAGAACCAAAGGTGGAGCTGTAGCCATCTTCATTAAACCCAAATACACATCAAGGCTGGTTAAACAGTATGACTCTGTTGAGCTACTCCAGGTCCAATTAATATAGGTAAAATATCCTACCACATCATTACTAGCTACAGGTCCCCCACCATGAACCAAGAGAAGTACACTACCTTCCTGGACTTACTAGAGTCACTCACTATACAGCCAAACAGTTTGGTCATGGGAGATTTCAACAATCCTTCCATCAGTTGGGTGACATGTATGGACACAAACATGCTGACCCTCAAATTCCTGGACTTTGTCAATACAAATTCCCTGGAACAGCTAGTCTGCATCCTCACAAGGGCTCAAATGTCCGAGACTGAGTACTCACTAACATGGGAGGGGGTCACTGCACTACCTCCCATGCGTTGCCCTCCCTGGTAAGGTCAAATAATAAATCTGTCCCATTCAAAGTAACAATCAGGCCTGACACCCCCAGAGGAGCAAAAAAAAAAATTTAAATTTTCTCCAAAGCAAGCTACACCCTACTAGGAGATGGTATAAAAAGTTATAACCCTCCCTGCTAACACAGCCAACAATGACTCCTATGTAGAGGAGTACACAAATGCCCTGTATAACCACCTAAACAACTGTATAGTCTCAGATGTATTTGACTGGATCAAAACCAGGTCCTCCAAAAAAAAAAAAAGCAGGCCATCCTGGTGAACCTCAAGTATAAATAGATTATATAAGAAAAGGAAGAAACTGATGTCTAATAACAAGAAGGAACTTACACAGCAAAAGAAGAATACCCTCCATATCTTGAACAAGTAAATCATATCTCTTGTAAATTCCTCTGAAGCTAGTTAAGAAGCTACATTAGCATCCATCCCTAGCTAAGGATAATCATAAGACATTCTTTAACTACATCCAAAATCTAAAAGGGAATACTCAAATATGTGCTGAACTTATAGCGGAGGCTACCTCTCATACAGAACCCTAGAAAATTGGCAACCTGCTAGCCGACAGATTTGGCACAAACCACCCCCCCCCCCCCGTCCCCAACAGCCATACCCCAAAGCATACCTGACACCAGTTCTCTACCTATTATCTCCAAAGAGCTTGTCATATCCATGATCTCCAAGGCCAAAAACATGGCTTCTATGGGACAGGATAACATCTAGGCTGTTTACTAAACAATCTAAAACAAGACCTAGCAGAACCACTTGGCATTCTGTTGAATCTCAGCCTGAGCACTGGCTTTGTTCCAACAGAGTGGAGAACAGCAACAGTAATCCCTTTGCACAAAGGGATCCATCAACCAACTCTGGGAACTATAGACCCATAAGCCTAACCAGCCTTATCTGCAAGGCCATGGAACAAATCATCATGAGCCTTATCAGCAAGGACATAGGCAACCTTCAAACTGTTGACCCGATCCAGTTTGGCTTTGCTAAGAGTAGCTCATGCTTATTGAACCTGGTGGACTTCTTTGAGAATGTTAATAAAGCCCTGGTTGAAGGCAAAACAGTACATGCTACCTATCTTGACTTACCAAAGGCTTTTGACACAACCCCCCACTCAGGTATAATTCAGAAACTCTCCCAGCTGAGTATTAACCCATACTTCACTAGATGGATAACCAAGTGGCTTACTAACAGAACCCATACTGTCAATGATGGGGATTCCACTTCTACCAGTAGACCAGTTACTACTTGCATACCACAAGGATCTGTGCTGGACCCTCTACTGTTTGTAATCTATTTCTTGGAAGTCCAAGTGAAAGTAGATGGCCTGTGGATTACCAAGTTTGCTGATGATTGCAAACTGGGTGCAATCACTGAATCCCCAGATGATGTTAACATGTTGGAAAAGGGGCTACCACAGACAAATGATTAGTGCCAAAGCCACAGACTAAAACTAAATCCAAACAAGTGCATTACAATCCCCTTTGGCAAAGAGGAAGCCCCTACAATTTGCAATATTGACAGCACCCCCTTAGCTCAAATCCAGTGGTGTGATATTTGAGAATACAGGTTGACAACAATCTATCTTTCGATCACCATGTGTCCACAGTGGTAAGTAAAGCCTTCTACATTGCACATCTCATAAGTAAGGGCATTGTATTCAAGACTAAGGATGTTATAATTTCTTTGTACTTGACCCTCATCAGACCACTAACTGAGTACAACCTTCTCTTTTGCATGTACCTCACCAGACACCTGCAGCAGCAGGAGAGACCACAGAGGTTTCACAGCAAGAAAATTCAGGACCTCCAAAACATGATTTACATGAAAAGACTGAAAGCTCTGCCACTGTACTCTGTATCCTACAGGCTGCTGAGAAGCAACTTGTACCTGGCTTACAGAGCAGTCTCTGGCCCTGCCCTAATGGAAATTCTGCATGTCCACAAATCAAATGGGACAAGAGTCACTCACTCCATGGATCTCAACCTAGCCTGTGACATTAACAGAACATGCTAAAGAGGCAGATTGCTGCTCCTCTGGAATAAACTGCCAATTCATGTGAAGCAGAGCTCCTCAATGACCCTATTTAAGTGCAACCTAGACAACTGGATGGGAGACAATAAATTCACCCTAGGGGTGGCACTTATGTCCCTCATGGACAGTGGCAGTCACTGCTGATCATAGAATTGCTCTGTGAATAACGACCATCTAACCAAGGTCAATTAGGTAACATGGGTATAGCATGGCTAGGCTTGTAAAGGCTCTATAGCCATTAGCACCTATGAACCTATTTCCAGACTACAAAGAGAAGGCAGAGCTGCAATTCTGCAAACATATTCATAAAGATTGTGTGATCACTCATTCCATTAAATATGTTGTCTACACATTTACAATCAACTGAGAATGTCCAACTGTATGAACTGTTTAATACTGGAAATGAAATATGAATTGCTTGCATGCACATGATCTTATTCTTATTGCAAAGCTGTAACCGTGTTCTGTGTAAATCCAGAGCTGTCTAATTATGTAACCTTTGTTTCCCTTTTTTTTATCTTTTTATTATTTTTTTACCATGTATGCGGTGCGTAGCATAGAAGAAACACGGGGCGGCCATGGTGGTGCAGCGGTTAGCGTTGCCGCCTCACAGCAAGAGGTTCTCTGGTTTGATTTTCGGCTAAGGTGCCTTCTGTGCGGAGTCTGCATGCCCTCCCTGTGATCATGTGGGTTTCCTCCAGGTGCTCCAGTTTACTCCCACATCCCAAAGACATGCTGTAGGTGGATTGGACACTCTAAATTGGCCCTAGGCATGTGTGTGTGCCTTCTGTGGAAGGTTGGGAGCTGGGCTGGCAACTCGACACTGTAAAACTCCACTGCCAATCATGAGTAGACAGGTGATCCGCTGTGGTGATCCCTAACTGGGAAAAGCTGAAAGAAGAAGAAGCATAGCAGAAACATGGTTAGTTGCTTAAAAAGTAGAAATTTAATTTCAGTTACCTTAATAAAGTGTAAACGCTTAGTAGCATTGCACATTGGTCAACATCATGGATGGTAATGATTGTAGAAATTTCACCTGTTAACTGTCTCTGTGGCACAAGGTATAAATATGTTAAGCTGAAAAAGACAGAACTTAAGTAAAGCAGGGTTGGAGTCCCACAGTAGTTATTTTTACTGAGGAAGAGTCATAATGAGTACTTACACAAATGATATATGTTCACTGTTGCCTTTCACATCTATGCATCACCTATCTATGCACAAATAGGGTCCACTACTTAAGAAAAAAGACTGAAAACTTTTATTTGGTTTGCCTTCCTTTAAAGCAAACAGGTTCAACTGTGAGGTGCAGCTAACAGCACTCTGGGCAGGACTGAGTGTGGAAAATAGAGTGGCTGTCTTTTTTTCCCTCTGGTGCCAGGTATAAGTGCAGTGAGTCTGTGGTCAGAATGCAGGTGAGCCAAGGTTCAAATCCAGCACATTCCACTCCTTAGTAAGGGTGTTTCTCTGTACTTTTTCACAAAACTTTGATTATAAAGGTAATACTACATGCCAATAAGTATGTATTGCAGGTTGATTGACAGAATGGTATTATTACTGCTTACATGCACGTACTTTTGTAGGTATCAAATGTGTTATGTGTATAACTGGTTTAGCATGACAGTGATGATTATGTAATAAAAGATGCAGTTGAGTACCTCTTATGAACACAATAGTTTACTGACAATCATCTGCACCCCTCCCATACTCCAAATATAACTGTAAAACAGAATGTATTCTGAATTATGTATCATAAATCCAAACTGTATTACAAAAGTCATGCAAATCTATCCATTTCCAGTATATTGTCAGACATTAGTCCTGTCTTACACATGAGAATGCATAAGCCAAGACGTTTTGATGTCACACACATACAGGCTTAATTGAAGTATAGCACCAGTCACTCTTTAAGCTGCACAGTATATCTGTAATGACCATGCACTAATACTTTGTTACCATACACACAAATCAGCTTTGCAGCTATGTGCTTTTTGAAGCGGTGTATAACATGTCTAACTCTGGTTACTGGGCTGTAATCCTCGAATACATGGAAATGCATTCAAAAATATAAGAGAAGGACAGTGATATGTATGTGTGCTTCACTGAACACATACTGTCTGATATTCATGTCTGCCCTACACCCATGCATTTGGAAATTATATATCAGGACTTGGGCCATTGTCAGACAGAGTCTAGAATTGCAGAGCATAACTGCATTGTTACATTTGTTATGGGTTTATAGTGACACTGGACATTGGTCATCCATGATCATATCCCAATGATATTGTCAGTAACTTGTATTAATGTAGACATTTCATCATCTGAATATGAAGACACATAACTCCATCATTACACTACTGATGTTTCAAAAGTGTGTGTGTGTGTGTGTGTGTGTGTGTGTGTGTGTGTGTGTGTGTGTGTGTGTGTGTGTGTGTGTGTGTGTGTCATCTACACAACATCCTGAGAAATAGGGACATGTCTGTATCACTTCTGCAATATGCATTTATGACAGGTTATTTCATATAGGTTGCCAGGATGTATTTAAATGTACTTTTGCAAATCGCAGTTACACAATCATATCACAAGTCCTGGCTTTGCAAACAAGTCTCACAACAGTATATGTTAACTGTGACACTATGATGATGTCATCATCTATTAAGTGCACTCTACCACTAGTAAACTTTGACTTCTGTGCTGGTACAAGCATTAAGCATAGTGTTTTCTAGACTGTGTAATTAGATAGGTAGAGATTTTAATCACATAAGAGTCACCCTGTGTGTATATTCAGAAAAGCATGAGTCTGGGTCCTGCTGCCCTCACGGAAGCAGCACTGAGAAAATATTTTTACACTACTGCCTGACTCTACAGCAATTTCATACAGCCTTCCAAACATCATCAACTCAACATACACTGATAATGTCATCCCCTATAAAGTGCACTCTGACACTAACAAAGCCAGACCTCTGCAGTGGCGCTCATGTTAAATACTGTGTTCTATAACTTGCGTAACTAGATTTGTAGGGGTTTTAAACTCACAGCAGTCAAATTGTGTGTGTGTCTCTTCCTTTAACTATCACTCTAGAGATAAATCCACACCAGGATGTGAGTCCACATCTATGTCAGACACTCCTCCCAACATGTTCTTCTCTGCAACACTCCTCCCAACATGTTCTTCTCTGCATACACTAATGATATAATCCTCTATAAAGTGCACTCTGACACCATTAAAAACAGACTTCTGTGGTGGTATTAGAGTTAAGTACTGTGTTGTGCAGGTTGCATAACTAGATAGGCAGATGTTCTCACAGCAGTCAGCTTGTGTGTGGGCCTGTTTGATTGTTTCTTCCTTCAACTATCAGTCTGGAAACAATTTTACACCAGGATACAAGTCCACATCAGTGTCAAGCACTCGTCCTAATATGTTCTTTTCTGCATACACTGGTGATGTCATTATCTATAACGTGCACTATGACAGTTTCAAAGACAGGCATCTGCAGTGGCACTAATATTAAGTACTGTGTTCTGCAGTTTGTAAAGCTAGATAGGTAGGGTTCTAATCTTGCAGTAGCTAATTGGAGTGTGTTTCTCATCCTTTAACTATCAGACTGGAGACAATTTTACACCAGGATGTGAGTCTACATTTCTGTCAGACACTCCTGCCAGCATGTTCTTCTCTGCATATGCTGATGATGTCACTCTCTATAAAGTGTACTGTAACAGTCTTTAAGACAGTCTTCTGCAGTGGTGCTAGTGTTAAGTACTGTGCTGTGCTGCTTATGTAACTGGATAGGTATTCCCAACAGTCAACTTGATTGTGTGTGTGTGTGTGTGTGTGTGTGTGTGTGTGTGTGTGTGTGTGTGTGTGTGTGTGTGTGTGTGTGTGTGTGTGTATATGTGTCTTCCTTCAAGTATTAGTCTGCAGGCAATTTTACACCAGGATGTGATTCCACTTCTATGTCAGACACTCCTTTCAACATGTTCTTTTCTGTATACACTGATGATGTCATCTTCTATAAAGTGCACTCTGACAGCATTAAAGACAGACTTCTGTGTTGAGGTTAACTTTAAGTACTGTGTTCTGTCACTTTTGTAACTAGATAGGTAGGGGTTCTCATCTCACAGCAGTCAACTTGTTTGTGGGTCTGTTTGTATGTTTCTTCCTTCAACTATCAGTCTGGAGACAACTTTACACCAGGATGTAAGTCCACATCTATGTCAGACATTCCTCCCAACATGTTCTTCTATGCACATACTGATGATGTCATCCTCTATATGGTGTCAGAGCCCTCACCTACAAATTTCCACTGATAAACATATAGACATATGATGGACAACTAATGTGATGTCATGAAATAGGTAAGAGTTGTACCACAATTGTGTTACCCATTCCACTGTGTTGCACATGGTTCAGACCTGAGGTTTTCTTTGGAGATGATGTACAGCCTGATGTCCATTTGTTGTATAGGTACAGCCATAGTGTGACTTTACTGGGTCATGGATGCACCACTACATTTATTTATTTTATTTTATTTTACATTTGTTACATCACATCAATATTACCACTTGATAGATTGCATGAACACATATAGATGTATGTCAGAATGTCATGGCAGTATAACATTTCCACTGCCAATATCAGAAGAACAGTGATAGTGTGGCACATGCGCTGAGTTTTGACATGTACTTATAGAGGGTGCTCCATGTATTGTTTGGTATGTGTATAATATCACAGTGACAGTTTCCTCGATCATTAACACCTGACTTTGCACTACTGTACTTTTTATGCACAAGGATATAAGTGATGCATTGCCATCTGTCTCACATACTGCTGTACCATTCATTGTAACAGATCACCCCTTAAGTCACACATCAGTTGCAGATGCTTTAGATAATATCCATTCCTAGTACATATGACAGATGGGTGTAATACCCATCTCTGTGTAGGGAATCCACTCATAATATTGTATTGTTTGTAAGTATTGTTATCCATATAGCCAATACCTATGTCAGCCAGGGATGCTTTAAAGTGTATCACATTTGGCATAGTGAGTTCACAAACATGTTGTCAGCCATACATAACTATTGTTAGGGGATGTTTACCCACTAGAATTTGACAGTGCAGACTTCCTTTCAAGGTCTTCTACTAGATGCTTGTATGATATGACTTTCTGTGTCGCACCTAGTAAATACACAGCTCAGTGACAACATTGATGGTATGAGTTTGATTCTTGAAGTTGCGGATTGTGGCTTATGTGTCATACACACTTCTCACCTGTTCAAGATTGCCCTTGATTTCAAATCCAGGTTTAACACTGTCACTCTTAACCCCACCAAAAAGTGGTCATTCTTGGGGAAGGGGTGGTGAATTCCCCTTATAGAATGCTGGCTATAATTACAGTTGTACACATCTGTTTCTGCAGAATATGTATAACATATACTCACATATTCTGTCAATGCCACAGATTATTGGTCATAATATTTTAAAAGTGTCCATGATTGTGCCTGTTTCTGTCTACATTTTTCCATGAGTCTGTTGCAATGTGGCCATGATTGGTTGAGAGGTATGCTGACATATTGGTCATATTCAAGCAAGTCATTTTTCAGCTATTCAGACTATGCACGTACCCCAATTGCATATACCGTCCTTGTTAAGTGTCCTCTGCAGTGAGCATGTCAAGGATGTTTATATCACGATCATTCACCTCCAGTGACATGTAACCTTGTGTGACCATCACATATATGCTATCATGTGTGATGATATAATTCACTTGCACAGGAGGTGTACAAAGCAGTACGTACTGTACTATCTACATATGTGCTTAATGTTATGCTACTGACTTGTTATTGAAGTGTACATACATTGGCATATTATATCATGGGAACATTGCCATATTTCCCAGGCCCTCTTCCTCTTTATTCATTGTTATCATTCATGTCCGTGCCCATTTTCATCAGCATACTTCCCCTGCCCAGTCTATGTTTCCTTGTATTTGACTTGACCCCCTAGCCATTATTTCATTCTGCAAAAATTGTTGCTGTGTATATTGCACTCAGTACACTTTTCTATAAGTGCTATTACTGCTGTTATTGCAGTATTTTCATCCCAGGTAGTTATTGTGGCTGTCCATGCAATCTCACCCATCAGGGTTGCTTGTAAGCACATTTGAATGCTCCATGTTTCTGTGGTTGCGCTGCTCTGCATGGTTTTGTAGCAGCAAGACTGTTGTTGGTCATGGCATGTACTTTGATTGGTCATAGTACAGACAATGCACATAAAATGTGCGCACTTGATAACGAATGGGTGTGGTTGAATCTTCTTAACTGTCGCCATTTATGTTGCCACTACTGTCTTGTAAGTCTTCAATTAACCCCCCCCACCTACAGACAAGATGAGTGCAAAAAGAAAGAGCTATTCCATCGAGTACAAGAAAAGAATCATGGAGGACTCTCTGGGAAAGAATCTGATGGCTTTCTGCAAAGAGAAGAAGTTGGATCTCCAAATGGTCCAAAACTGGCGAGCAGAGTACAATAACCTCAGTCAACAGGTGGATGAGGGAAATGCTAAAAAGTGCAAGTGTGGATCAGATTGGCAACCATTATTTCCTGAGCTGGAAGACATCATCTTTGAATGGATTGCTAACAAGACAGCAAAGGCTTTGGTTGTGTGCAGGGCTGATATTCAAGCATTTGCCCTTGCAATGGCACCACAGTTAGAAATATCCCCAGAAGAATTCAAAGCATCACAACATTGGCTGGATGGCTTCCTTCAGCAATATGAAACGTCTCTAAGAAGATCAACAACACTGTTCAAGCTGGAAGAAACTGAAGTTACTAAATGTGCACTTGCATTCAAGTCCTTTGTTAATGGCATCAACTTTTCTAAATACCAACTCTCCAACATGATTGCTATGGATGAACCTGCAGTGTTTATAGGGTAAGGATCTCAAACAACAATTGATCAGAGGGGTGTCTCATCAATCTACATTCCTTCCACTGGTTGCAAAAGTGCATGTGTTGCTTGTATTTTGGCAATTCATCTAGATGGAAAGAAAACCCCACCTCTAATCATTAGTAAGGACAAGAAAGATAAGATAGAGCATGTTTCAGGCATTTACATTTTTTAAACCAAAAAAGCCTGGTGCACACAAGCAGTTATAAGGAAGTGGGTCGATGTAATGCTGCCAATTGTTTTGCGAGGTGGCGAAAGAGGTCTGCTAGTCTGGGATTCAGCCAGTACTCACTGCGCTAAAGACATGAAGAACTTCCTTGCACAGAAAAGAGTGGATCAAATAACGATTCCTGCAGGAATGACTGCCTAGCTCCAGACTCTTGATACTGCAATAAACAAGTCATTCAAGGACCATTTGCACATCAATGACTACACTGAAAATAGAATGGAGAGAAATCAGTGTGGAAACTTTGTGAACCCTAGCCTGCAAGAGGTCGTGACTTGGGTGAAGAATTCATGGGATAAAATCACTGACAGTTGTGTTGCCAATGCACTACGAGCAGTCTACATGGACAACCAGTGCTCATTTAAGGAGATCTCTATTGCTAGGCATGACAGATTGGGGCCAATGGTTCTACAGTAAATGGAGTTGCAAGAAATTCAGGCCAGAATTTGGGGGTTAGAGACTTATGACAATGTTCCAGAAGAAGATGACATGACTGGATTTGAATAACTTTTCCATTATCGAGGCAACAGAATGGATTGCTTCTGCTTTCAGCTGCTAGCAAGCTCTTGTCAGTTTTTTGGCTTTATTGTATTAAGGTAACGTTTCATTATCAAGGGGTAATTACAAAGTTAGGCCACTAGTTCCCAGACTTCAGTTTTATGACTTTCCATCATTCTTCTCTTACGGTTTGGGTAAGGAATAAAGAAAGCATCACCACTTAAAAAGTGGCAGTTATTCACCTGTTTTATTCCCCTCCTCCAATATACATGCATTAAGATTTTTCTGCACTTTCTGTTAAGCATGAAATATTGCACTGTGAAAGCCAAGGTGTAGATATTCTGACATTGAAATGTTTGTTGCACTGTTTATGTAGAATTCTTACAAAACTGGTAACACATTACCTACCTGAAACTGTTGCCCATTAATGGAAAAGTACCAAATAAATGTCGATTTGTGTATATGAATAAATGTTGATTTGCATACATGAATAAATGTCGATTTTTGTACATGAATAAATGTCAATTTGTGTACATGAATAAATGTTGATTTGTGTACATGAATAAATGTCGATTTTTGTACATGAATAAATGAATAAATGTAGATTGTTGTACAGGGGGGGTAAATAAGGCATCCCCTGATAATAAGCCTTAATGCGTATTTCGCTGGGGGAAAAAGTATAAGACCCGGTCTTATTTTCAGGGAAATATAGTATCTATATATCTACAGCTATACATATATATACATTTATAGAGATGTATAGAGAGATAGATAGAGCTATGTATCTATAATATATAGACATACAAACATGCACACGAGCACACACACACACACACACACACACACACACACACACACACACACACACACACACACACACACACACACACACACATATATACTCTGGGGGGGGGCTTGCGTGTTTCTGCTGTTATTATTGGTTTATTTATCCTTCTGGGGTCTTGTATTGAATAGGTTCATAGGCTGGTACTAGGCTATCGGTCCTAGGGCCTATACAAGGATAGCCGTAACAATTCCCTGGCTATTTCTTCCCACAGTATTTACTTCCCTGGGCCCCTGTCTAGCAGGGCAACTGACATGATCCCCAGGGTGAATTTCCTTTCTCCCATCCAATCATCAAGGTTCCTTTTGAAGTGGGCCAAAAGGCACTCTGCTTGACATATATGGGCAGTCTATTTCAGAGTCTGGGGAGTCTCTGGGTCAGGAACCTATCCCTCCAGCATATTTTGTTTATTGTGATGACAAGGTTTAGATCCCTGGAGTGTGTGGCTCTGAGAGATTGAGATTTCTTTAAGTGTAGCATGTCCAACAGCTCTGGGTTTGACATGGCCTTGTATGTTAAGCAGAGATCGCCTCGGAGTAGACGATATGCGACAAAGTATAGCTGGAGTTTTTTAAGGAGGTCAGCATAGGGCATTGTATTCTATAATGGGTCTAATGAGGGATGAGTACAGTGGGACAATGACCTCCTTTTTTTCTGGATGAAAATCCCTTAGTGATGAGGTGTGCCACATAGAAGGATTTCCTGACTGTTGTGGCGATGTGGTTATTAAAGGTGATACCACTGTCCATCTGTGTCCCTAAGTCTTATTAAAGGTTCATAGATTAGTACTAGGCTAACTGCCCTTGTGAGCCATTTGTTTTAAGCCTAGACAATTATCCCTTGTAAGACTCAAACTCTGCACCTTGTGTTTGTAAGGCAAACACCTTAACCATTAGGCCACCCTCCCATCCCCTTATACATCTTATTTAAACTGAAATGCTATAGTGTTATTCTTACTATCTTTTCTTCCCTTATACTCCCTAGTGAGTTGATACTCAGAATTTCATTTAGGCTGCACTTGTGTAAGCCTAAATGACAGTAAGGTTTACTTTCAATAGCCCTTTGACAAGCAACTATGTGTGTGCACACTTGCATTTGTTCTGTACACCATAAATAAATATATACATCACCAACTGATTACAACAATGAAACAACACTCTGAAAAAAAAACCTGGCTAACAGCATTAGAACAGAAAAAATAGCATGCTGGGAAGTAACTCAAAAACATTCCAACAGACACCTCTACCCCTCACCACTGAGTTAACCATATTAACAATAGGGGCACCTGCCACTGTTTGCTTGGCCTTCACTCTGTAGAATAGACGAAAGCACAAAGAAAAAGAAAAGGGAAAAAAGTCACGGTGGAAATACAGTGACAATCTTACCTGATAACAACATTCCCGATATCTGTATATATTATCACATGGGAATTCTAACCCAACACAACTCATGATGGGAAAATCAACAAGATTATGTTATAAATCAACATAAGAAGTTCATTGCACAGTTCCTGGAGGCATGGACCTTTCTTCATTTCACAAAGATGGAATGAGTGATGTCACACTGTAGAGAATATTTTCAAAATGGCCACGAAGGAAGAAATCCTAATTAGTTACATTTTTTTATACTTATAGGTCAGCTAATTTGTTAGTATGTTTAGCACCAAGGAATCTACAGAAAATGTCATGTATTAGCAAAATTACAGCCTAATACCTCTCCTGTGGTGTTTGCGGCTAATACTGTGACCTCAAGACTATATAACTAGATAGGTAAAAGGTTCAAATCTCACAGTGGGGAGCTTGTGTGTGTGGCTTCAATGTCAGGTACATATAGTTTCCTGAATTAATTTGCTATATCACCGTTGAGTCAATCAAATATTTTAGTTCTCGGAGGATGGCATAATGGTTAAGGTGTTTATCTTGCAGACACAAGGTTCAGGGTCTGATTCTCACCTTTGAAAAGAAATTGGCTAGTTTTTAAAATGGTCCCCAAGGGCAGCTAGCCTAGTACTTACCTATGAACCTCTAAGCCACCCTGTCATTTAAGAGAAACCCAAAAGGACTATACCTTACTACACTCTGCATTGTGTGATACAAAGCAGCATCTTAAGATAAACTTCTCAGCTGCTAACTTAACATACCCGGGTAGCAGTGACTTATCCATCGTGGGATGGGGTCTATACTGAGCCTTGATCTAAAATTAACAGATTTAATCCACAGTATAAATCTGCTAAGGACTGTATCTTCCTTGCTACTTAATGACTCATGGCAGCATGTCTAATTTTTGGTCCAAATATGACATATTAGGCTTCACATGTGGTTTATAAAGATGTGAAATTGTGACATACATGGCATACATTCTTTGGAGTAAGGTGCAGTGTCTTGAATCAGACAGCTGTAAGCAACAATTGTTAAGCACATCTGTCTGATGGTGAATTATTGTAGATCACAATGCATTGTTGAGTTGATACAGTTTCAGCCACCTATCAAATATATGGCTACATTATTTAAGTCCGCCTTGGCTTTACTCATATCTTTAATGCTTCAAGAAAAGGTCTGATGACACTCCTCTGTGTTAAGTGTGCAGTGGATATAGTTGCAGCATTATGCAGCTTAGCAAAAAAAAAAAAAAAAATCCCCTCCCAAGGCTGTAGTACATGATTATAATAAATAATGATATAGGGAAGCTACTGTCATATAATTTTTTGAGGCATGCATGGGACATCTGCTTTTCTGGAACTCAGTGTTCCAGCTTAGTGAAACTTATTCTTAAGAACCTATATTGGGAGGGGGTGCTTCTGCTAGTGGAATTGTCAATGAAATTTCCCAAAGCAGGTACTCTGTGGTTTTATCACATAATATGGAGTATAACAGGATGTATACCTTCTGGGATTATATTAAATAAGAAGGCTTTGGTTTTGTTCATTTATGCCCATTTCCTTTAGATTCCTTGGTTAAAGGCATTCAAGAGTTGATACTACCTCAATCACAAGTATTTTGGTCATGGGTATTGATTTCTGAAATATGACATCTAGAGAGTTTAATGGAAGATAATATAGAGCAACAGGGACTCTCACCAGTGGATTTGTTTGAATGATTACTTAACGGTTATCGATAATTACTTGTAAACATTGGTGGAATAGGACCCAGTAAGACTTTGTTTTTGTTTGAGAAACGTTTTCTGCTACAGAACTAAGCATATTTGCATTCTACCTTTATACTTCACTGTAAATAAAGTACTCTGAACTTAAATTTCTGATTTCACTGTGTTTTTTACATACTACATTGGTGGAAAATGTGGGTGTGATTTGTTCATTATACCAGTTCACAGCATTGATTTGTTCCTGTCTCACAGCCTCAATGTACACCAACATTTGTTTATTCATTTTTAGCCATTTAGAGAGAGATACTTATGAGTGAACCATCACCCTTTTTGTGAAAAGAGAGAAGCGTGTAAAAGTTATGCTGCAGAACAGAATGAAGATAAATCAATACAAAATGGATTCAGGAAAGAAATAGAGTAACTGACAAATAATTAGACCCCAGAATGAGGTGACTGATGAATTGGCTTGGCTAAATGATAGATAAGCTTTGTTCAGATGTGAACAAACTAAGCATGCAGCTAGAAATGTGCTAATACCTGTAAACACCCTGCAATTATGAACAAATAAAATAATATATTTTAAATGTGTTTAAAAGATAAATATTGCTAAATATGTTTAACTAGTAATGCTGTACCTAACAAAATTCTGATATTTAACTTAGCTTTTACCAATGTAAATGTCAATGTTGTATTTTTCAAAATATGCCCTCTAAGTAGCATGTTAATAATAAAACTGTACCAATGTGATGTAAATAATAACTACTAGGACAGAGTTAGAATGCTGTCTCTATGCTACTAATAAGTTAAATATATATACAGCTTTGCTGGATATGATGTTAGACAAAGAAACTGTGCTGGTGGATGGGAGGAAACTGAAATGATTTCTAGGATTCTGAGAGCACAGCCATGCAGGAACCTTATGCCTGCAAGCATATTATCCTATGACAAGAGAAAGATGGGAAATAATATCTGTTGATGAAGATAAGTACCCTGTGACACTTTTAGAAATTTAGACACGGCTAGTTAAAGTATTGCATCCTGTGGTTTTAATATCTAATTTCCCCATGATTTTACAATAGGTTAAGATTTCCTGTAGTTCAGGCCACTAAGGAAATTGTGAGGGAAGGAGCATAGACACTTTGTGGTCATAGTTTACATCAAACAAAAATGTGTGGTGGGGGGGGAGCAACAGCTTGACACACTACTTAGGACACATATTCCTGAATATGCGCCTAATAAAGAATGTGAGAGAGCAACAGCAGTTTCAGATATGGTTAAAATGCAAGATCCTGCTGAAGAAAAAAGAATGACTGTAAAAACTTAAAGATGAGCCAAGCTCTAGCTTTGGTTATTAGGAAAACATAAGACATAAGCCGGTGTGTTATCAAAAACCCATTACTAAGCCTCATCAGAAAGCCATGTTTATTCTTCTTCTTCTGGCTTTATCCCGGTTAGGGGTCGCCACAGCGGATCACCTGTCCGCACATTGAATGGCAGTGGAGTTTTACGGTGTCGAGTTGCCAGCCCGGGCGCCTAACCTTCCAGAGAAGGGCACACTCACATGCACACCTAGGGCCAATTTAAGTGTCCAATCCCACCTGGCAGCATGTCTTGGGGAGGGAGGAGGAGGAAACCCACGCACCACAGGGAGGACATGCAGAAGGCACCCCAGCTGAGGATCGGAGAACCTCTTGCTGTGAGGTGGCAATGCTAACCACTGCACCACCGTGGCCGCCCAGAAAGCCATGTTTATTAAGTTAGTGAAATGTCAGTGTAGGAGCAGAAAAGATAGAACCTTTAGTGTATGACATGGAACCCTGTTGAACGATTGCAGCATGTGAAGTAATAAAAAGATGCCTGTGCAAGGGCAGAGAAGAAGGAGAAACCAATAGTATCAAACTCTGTTATCAGAGAAAAGAAATCTGAAAACCTGAATACAGAATGCACTTAGAGAAACAGAAGTTGCACAGATTAAAGTTATGGAATTGCCAAAACTAAAAAGAGAAAATCAATGGCTTAAATTGCTTTTGGTAGATGAAGAGATAAGTGCCAAAAAACAGCTATGCCTGCATTATTAAGTGAATAGGCTATACCCCTCAGTTAACAGCAGCTTACTTGTGCTAGTATTCCTTACTTAGCTCTTACTTAGCTGATTTGTCAGTAAGCAATGAAAATTTTAAGACTGCACAATAGAAGGATGAGTCATTAAACAGGGCCGTAAAAAAAGCATAGAATAGAAGGGGAAACAGATGAGCAAACTGTTTTTTATCCGATACCCATATTTTGAGATGAAGAATTATTTACTCTGTGCGTGACAAGTAAGACAGAGAAGGAATAATACAGCATCAGTTTTTCTCTGATGAAATGACACATAACCATATTTTGGGAGGACATTTAGAGATGGATGAAACCAAAGCCAGAATTTTAGCTAATTTTGTAATCACCTGGTATAAGGAAAGACATTGAGAACTTCTGTGTTGCATGTTCTTAATCATACAACTTTATCGCAGCCTGGATTCAGAATTCTGCCAATATCTGTGCTTATTATTGACATCCCATTTGAATAGGCTTGTACATAAGTAAAGTCTAGCAATGGCTGCCAATACACTGTATTGATTATTCATTCTGCTACAAAGTTTCCTGAAACAGTACCACTGCAAAAAAGCCAATGTCGTGTCAATGGCCAAAGTGTGTTACCCTTTTCCAAGGCATGGTTATCCAAAGATATATTCATGGAGCAGGGAATCCCATTTATGTCCATGGAAATGCACCAGCTTTACCAATGTTTTAAAGTAAAACAGTTAAAAGCTTCAGCATACTCTTCTCAAATTAATGAATTAATGGAGTGCTTTAGTAAAACCCTAATGTCACTGTCAAAGAAGGTTCTAGAACAAGCAAGTAGGAACAGGGATCAATTACTTTCCAAGGTCCTACTATGAGAGAGAGAGAGAGAGAGAGAGAGAGAGGGAGGTGCCTCAACATAAAACAGGATATATCTTATTTCAGTTATTGTATGGAATATATTCCCAAGGCATGATGGACACAGCAATGAGGACTTAAGAGGAATAGAAAGCCCTACATCCCAAACTTGCTATATAGGTTAAGAATTGTTATACCAATAATTAAGAAACACATCCAAATGGCATAAGAAATGCTGCAGAGGGTTTAGAACAATAATGCTAAACTCACATATTTTAAAAAGGAGAATATGTGTTGTGTTTGTACCCCCTGCTGATGATAAATTCATTGCAAAGATGACCATGACCTTTTGAAGTAGCAGTGAACAATAACAAACAAAATAAGGCAAAACCATGGAGGAAAGCTGAAACTTCTGCAGACTGACATCGGTACCAGTAATGTAGCACTAGGGAATTATATTTGCTGTTCAGATACATGGAACATTGTCTAACCTCAGAAAGAAGGAATGAAAATATTCTTATTAACAAATAAAGAGATGTTAATGAGCTATCTGGTAGCAAAAAAAAATTCAGCATCATGCTGAAGGTAAAACAAAAGCCATATAATGTACCAGAGGTCCAAAGGAAAGCAGTAAGTGAGGAAATGAGAAAGATGCTCAAAACAGGGAGTAAAAAACTAAACCAATATGAATGGAACAGTCCTATCATCTTTTGTTTCAAAGCCTGGTGCCCCATAACATTTTGCAGTGACTTCTAGAAACTGAATGATTTAATCAACCCTGACATTTAGCCAATATGCAGAGTGGATGAGGTAACAGGCAAGCTAATGAAAATCAGGCTTTAACCACTCTAGATGTGAACAAGAGGTACTAGGAGAATCCTCTTAACCCTGAAGTGAAAGATATGATGGTATGTTCCACCTGTGAATCTCTGTTCTCATTATACTCTTTTAATCTTGTACTTCGGAGAGCCCCTGATACTTTTCAAAGGCTGTTGTAATTGTTGTAAGTTGTAATTGTTTTGTCATGTATATAAAGGATGTTGGGGAAAAGTAGTTTCATTCTGATGAAGTTTCCATTAGAGAAAGATGAAAGCACTTATAATAGATTTCTTGTGTGTTTTTTTCATTTTGTGGATTATCAGTTTGTATGGCGTTTTGTTCCTACCACTTTCTGATCTTTCCCATTTCTATTCTTTAAAGAATCAGTGAGCAATGGTGTGTGATGTGCACCATTGCTAAGCAACAGTAAAAGGCAGTAGTATCAGTAAATGTATGTAAATTTATCGTACATACTTGTAAAATTCATACTCCATTTTAAACCCAGTACCATCTGCCTCCAACAACAATGCATTAACCAGTCCAAACACAGAGTCAGTTCTTTAGCAGGTATATTTTATGCAACCAATATTAACTGTCACTTTTTATCTTTATATTTTCCCTTTGTACTCCCCAGTGCTTGCTCCTTATAGTGCTAATGTCATATTTTCAGCATTAACTGTGTATGAAGCATCATTTCACGAAAGACATTAATGCTCTATAAATCCTTAGTGGGCAATCCCCATTTGTTTTTATAAAGCATGTCTGTGCCATGCTGCAAATTGTGCAAGCTCACTAAACAAGACAAATAAAAAATTAATAAATAACAGAAATGAGAATATTAGTGAATAGTATTAGGTGCAGCTTTATTTGGAACCAGTTCTATGTGGTCAAAAAAGGAACTTATCACTGCCTGAAGTCAATTACTACCTGCAGCTAAAGATTCAGTTACATAGCAGGTGTATGCAGAACCAG
>NC_056735.1:1398938451-1398965951 GCF_019279795.1 Protopterus annectens
CACCTGTCTGGGGAACAGCCCATACATAATAAGCTAACCTTTGGCCATTATGTGGATGGCCCTACAGTTGAGAGCTAAGCAGAGAGAAAACTTTGTCAGACTGAAACCCATGCAGAAGTAGCATATGCAGACAAACCCTGCTAAACTAGCAGCATTCCAAACATATAAAAGCAATACTCACATTCTGCCCATAAGTCTTGAACCTTCTCCGCCATTTAGTTGGCTTGTCTCCACAAGTCTTGTTGTAAGAGGTAGTAGCTCACACAACTCCAGGGTGTCTTCCTCACAAGCAAGGGAAATGGCCAATGCCCACATGGAGTACTCATTTATAGGAGTGTGTTGCCATGACTTTGGCTAATGGAAGAACTACGTCAGCTGCTCTGCATGCAAATAGGCTGGCCACCTGTAAGAGCAGCAGATGTCATATCAGCATGATGTAGCAGTCATGCTGCCATATGTGTCAGTACACTCACTATTTGGCTATAGCATCACATACATGTGCATTGTTAAGGCACACAGACCACTTGCGACCATGGATAGGTTAAAATATATGGATAATCTAGACACATTTGTACAGAGGACTGTACAATGGTTTAACCTGCTGCATGTGAGGCAGATGCTGTTACCACACTATATAAAGTAATGGCAGTGGGAGGTGGTCACCAGCCGTATATGGTATACACATCAGAATGGTATAAGCCATACAAGATATGACCCTTACACACACAAAGACAGTTGCCACCATTAGGATTAGAACTCCTGCCTATCTAGCTATTCCTACTATAGTACTACACAGTTATCATATGCACCAGAGAGCTTATACATTTCCATCTATTCCAAAGGTACTTCTACTGTGGATGACATCAACAAGATTACTAAAATGGAGTGAAGGGAAGTGTAAAGGATAGTACACAGGTCAAAAATGGTATAACTTAGACAGTACATGATTCAGACACACATACTTGCCAGTATTGGGATTAGAACTCCAGCCTATCTTGGTATGTCTACTATAGTGTTACACAGTTACTGCATGAGCGACAGAGCTTACTGAACTTTCATATGGCCAAAGCTGATGATAACTGCAGAGCTGTGGTAACATATTACAGGTGGCAGGCAGTCTGCTTCTGTTTCACCTGTACATTGTGTTAGTTTTTCCTGTCTTGCATTTCATCTAGCATTATGGCTTGGCACTTCACCAGGTTATTGTATCAAGAAGGGTAGCACACCTGGGGGCCATCAGTAGTGCTCGTTCATCACAGATGCAGCCCCAGTACTTACTAGTTATGTCAACCCCTCCTGGCATGTTTGAAGGGTGGTTATCTCTGCTTTCACCCATTAACCTGGAGCACTTGTCCATTCTGATGCACTGTTACAACTGCCTCATGTACACAGACAACCATCCCCTCTAAACTCCAAACACTCACACCTGTGAGGGTTACCCATATATCACCCATTGTGGACATATACACTCTCCAGCAAAGACTGGACTAGCAGGTCAAAAGGATAAGGTCAACACCTGCACCAAACCACGTGAAACACGTAGCTCACCATGACACCCACTTTGACAGCCATGACATACAGTGAAAAGCCACACACCCACCTTCCCAGAGGTACTCAATAGACATTTACCCAAACAACACAGACCAGCAATACAGACACCCACTCAGACACCATGACATGGTGCATGCCAAGGGATACATATTTAACCTACACAGTGTGCCCCTCAACCTAAGCTCTTAAGGCTAACCACCTTGCACAATACGGTGATCATGGGTAACTCAATACTGAGGCACACATATATCCCACTCACTAAGTTGAATATGGAGCAGGTAACAGCCAAATATCAATCACATGCCAGCATCTAACACATGACACAGCCAGTCAAGTCACTCCACAATGACTATGAAAATCACTCTGTATCTATGTGGGTGTGAATGACTTGGGACACACCTCCCTGGACTACATGACAAGAGACATGGTTGAACACTCACATTATGTAGTCTAGGCAGTTGTGACAGTAGCCCTGGGCAGTATACTGCTGTCACCCAGAATGATGCTGCGGCACTATCAACAGATGACTGACTGCAACATTGGCTTACATGTTATGTGTCATTCTCAGGTGATCCAGTACCTCTCTGCTTGGGATGACATGATTGACAGAACCCACTTACCAAAGATGTCCTACATCTGTCTCCGATGGTTTTCCAGGTACTGGCTAAGTGTCTTGCCACCCCTATGATGCCTTATTAGTCAGTGTTCCTAATGTTATTGCCACCATAACAGCTATGCATGTATGCAATCTGAGGGTCATGCTGCTCAACAGTAGACATCTAACTGTCAGGATGCAGTCACTCATAGCAGTCGGAGTGGAGGACATATGTCTGCTGTAATGGAGAGGTGGTTTACAGCAGCAGACAGCAGACATGCAACATCAAGCTATGACACATTCCATAGCTGTCAGCCCCCAAACATGGACCACACCACACCTCCACAGGTGGTGTTGTCTCCATATCCATTATGGCTAGGAATACCTCCAGACTAGTATCCCATCATAATGCATTGGAGATACTTATGGTACAACTGCCTTGGGGTAATAGTGCAATTCGGGTCTATATCACTTCAACGAAATAGTAGAAGTTTGAACACCATATGTTTGAACTTCTAACCTCGAAGTGCAAAACCATCAAAGGCTTAGAACAGTGATTTTTTTTTCCCAGGGAAAAAAAAAATCGCTGTTCCAAGAAACACACATACAACACAAGCACACCAAAAAAACAGAAATCCACACACATACACTTAAAATCCTACATCTAACCTTACACTAAACTGTACATACACTACTATCTATCCACTTACCTTAACCCAAACACTAACCCTAAAGGCCGTCACTATCGCACACTCACCTGACCCACACCCTAACCCTAACTCACCTATCCCACCCTAACCCTAAAGTTTATCACTATCACACCCACCTCACCTGCACCCTAACCCTAACTCACCTATCCCACCCTAACCCTAAAGTCTGTCACTATCGCACACCCACCTCACCTGCACTCTAACCCTAACTCACCTAACCTGCACCCTAACCCTAATGTCCACACAATCACACACTTACCTGAACCTGACCCGTAACTCTCCACCACAGTGCTGAAAATAGTGAAACCACAGAAAGGGCTCACCAAATTCTTTGCCTGGGAAAGAATTTGGTGTTCCGCGGCTTCGCGATAATCAGTTTTCAAACTTCACAGTTTGAACATATGGTGTTAGCAGGGGCGGCTCGTGGCATCGGACTGCTGGTCTGCAGCCCCCTCAGATGTTTTGGTATCTTGTTTATATTTTTTAATTGTAAAAAAAAAAGAAATCTTTTTTTTTAGTTTAAATTTCGAGTCTCGAAAGTATGTGCATGCGTATTGCGCACCTTACCCGCGCGGTTGTAAACAGCTTTTTTTTTTTGCAGCCCAGAGGAGCACATAGTCAGTCATGACGTGTCTGCTGGGCTAAAGCCTAAATGCTGCTAATTGGTTGTCGCTCTCTTCCCGGGCTTTATGTGCTGGGAAGAGAGCTAGAATCAGTCAGTCAGTTTGGCTTAGGAATTATTTGTGATCATCAGTGTATTTTTTTTTTCATTTCTGTTTTGTTTCGGAATCATTTTTTTTTTTTTTTTGGTGGACTGGATTTATTTGGACAGCGGAAGAAGAGCAGAAGAAAGAAGAAGGAAGAAGGAAGAAGAAGAAAGAAAAAGAAAGTACAGAGTGAAGGACGGGTGCAGAATAGATGTAAGTCTGTTAACTAGCTATTTGTTTCCCCTCCATTTTCTCAAGAAAATAAACTACAACAGAGAACAATAGTTGTTGAATGTAATGAAGGCTCTCTCGTAGCCTTCTGGTGTATGCTTGGTTACACAGGTTTGTTGGCATCTGTAAGCTTTCTAGTAGCATTTCTATCCAGGAATCTTATCTACCACCAGACAGCTTTAATGAAGCTAAGCTTATAACATTCAGCATGCTGATATTTGTTAGTGTTTGGTTATGTTTTATTCCTGCATACCTGAGCACAAAGGGAAAATATGTGGTTGCTGTGGAGATATTTTCTATTTTTCATCAAGTACAAGTTTACAGATTTTGATATTTTTTCCCAAATGTTACATACTTTTACTTAGGCCCGATTTAAATACAAGAGGATACCTGATGGGAAAGGGACCAGCAGTAAATGAAATATGAGCACATGGTAGCTTAAACCATTATGAGATAATGTACTGCATTTGTAGGCTTAAAAGAATAGCTGTACTAATCCAATATTTAATGTCACTCTTTTTTTAAATGTATATTAATACATACACTACAGGACTTGATGGCCTAACACAAGATTATATTAGGTTTTAGTGCTATTATAGTGTAGTCGTTACTAGAATACCTCCAATGTATAGAAAAAAATGGATATTTTCTGGGGGAAGCAAATAAGGCTGAGGTGATTCTTTTTCCCAGGCATGACAAGAATAGATATAATACTGCTAATTATAGACCAATTTCAGTTTTATAGCTGGGAGTGAAGATTTATGATAAATCTTGGCAAACAGGCTGGATAACATTTTTCCCAGATACTTTCCACTGAATCATCAGCACTTCATAAAGGGTGGGGGTGGATTTTGTGCATTTATGGTTGCATATTCAAAACGCAGAACATGTTAATAACCACCAGTCAGGTCATAATAACCACCAGTCATTTTGCCGTATATAACAATAATTGCTTAAAACTGTTTGGTTGCCAACTTGTAAAATAAAATTACAGGAGTACAGACAGTACATTTAACTTTGTTCTTTTTGCCAAAAGTGGGGTTGTCTTATAGTAGTAATCTCTTGCTTGAATTAACCACTTCCTGTGTGTTCCGTTCATAGTGTACAATTGGTTCTTAGTATCTGTGTTGTCATCAAAGGAATATATAGTAAGTGTTGTATGAGCACATTCTAGTCCTGAATTCTTTAATTGCTTTTGCATGATTGAGGCAGATAATAATAAAGATGGTGGCAGCTGAAGCTTTACAAGATATGGATTATATGTATTATCAACAGAAAATGGCCCAAATATTGGTGGTTAGTTCAGTTGTATGGTGGAACTAGTGTATTACTACACTTTTCAGCTGGGTTAATTAGTTCACAGGATTTCATTCATACTTTGTGTGAAGTGCAAAACGTTTGGGTGGAATTTATGTGGTTAGCAATGAGGTAGGAAGTTGTCTAGCACTTGCCTCCTGGAGTAACCAATTGAAAAATGTTTACTTAACATGTCATATTAGATTGTGGTATAGCATTCATGGTATATTTCAAGGTGTTTGTTAATACTGGTGATTTGAAAAATTGTTCAACATTTAAAAGTGTAGTTGTGTAACAAAGGAAAAATAAGCACTATAGCTGGAAACAAACTACTAGACTTAGAAAACTGAAGTTAGCATCACTAAAAATAGATAGTTTTCTGGGAGTGTGGCAGCACCAGTATGGTTTTCTTTGCTGTGAATGCAGGTATACTGGTTATAATGGTGTCATGGTAATTAACTGTTTGGGAACATCTTGCAGTGGGATAACTTGTTTGTAGTGATGGCTGGCAAATAGGACACTGACAGTTCAGAAGGGCCAATAACAGCTGGCTTTGACCTATGACAGGTACTGGAAAGAGGACCATGGTTATTCCTACCATGTGGAAGGCTGTTATATAAAAGTAGTGTAATTGTAGGTTTCACTTTCTAAAGCCTGTCGAGGGATTAAAGCTAGGGTTTTAGGTTTAGGACTGGTGTTATAGTTTTAGGGTTATTAACAGTGTTTTTAGGGTTAAGATTTTAAGTTTGGTTAGATTCACTAAGTCTTATTTATTTTTTTAATTTTCTGATTTCACTAAGCAGGTGTAACGGTTGAACCTCATTTCTCTCAGTATGAAAAACAGCTTTTGCAAAACAGTTATGGATCTTGTGCTATGTTGTGACATAAAGGAGAGTCTTGTATTTCTGTTAAACTAAGTAATTGATACTGCTACATAAAAAGTGTGTGCTGCTGTTTTTGTGAAGTTCAGGGCACTGACATTACTCTGCTCTCTATTTCCTTCAAAAGCAGCTTGGTAAAAATCTTTAAAAACATGTTTTTAGTGTGTGCACAGTGTAGTTGCTAAAGTGTTAATAGCTTAATGGCAAACATGAAGTCCTGCCAGCATATAGGAATGTTTAAAAAAAGCCAAATGGATGCACTTGGTCAAGAAAAAAAAATGGGGAACATGGTATGAATTATCTAATCTATATAGACAAAGTGCAACTGCACTGACACTCTTGTTACTTAGAGTCAGAGCTAATTTGTAGTGGGCAGTTGGCTAAATGCTACTTTTACTCCACTCAAACTTGTTATAGTGCAAAAAAATCAAGATCAGATACTTTATTAGATGAATAAATGCTTCATTATGAAAGTGTTTAACTTTGATAAAAGGTCTTATTAGCATATTTTATGCAAGAGAAGAATATAAAACTAAGATAATACGATACCCTGTAATCAAATCACAGGATCACAGGAAATAGGTCAGGCTGTGACAATTTCAGCATTTTCATGTTTACAAAGGTGATCACACACAGGCTCTTTGCCTCTATATACGCAGTTTATCATTCTTCTCTCTAAAAAGAATGTGTAAAGCGTGTGTCTGTGTACATATTTTTGCAGAATATCCAGATTTTCATTAAAGATTGAAGTTAGAAAATGACAGATGTCTGAGTTTCAGACTTCATACCCTACAGAAATTTCATACTGATGCAAGACCTACTAAACTTTCTAAGTTTGTAAGAGCAATATTTAAAAATTGTCTTTATTTTTGGGCCTTTGTCTTACTTTTATTTATGGCTTTATCCAGATTTCTTGCTCTGAGGTTGAGAGTATATGAAATGTGTCAGGGCCATCGCCATCAGCCAGAGACATTTCAAATTGTGACATGCTTGTTGTACCCCACTCCCCCATGTAGTGACTTTAGATGTGCCCAGGCAAGGAGCAGTTAGAGTATCCAAGGTAGACACAAGTACAGTCATGGCTTTTAATCTGTCCTTGATTTTGCAGAATGTTCTGGTTTTCTGTCATATTTTTATACCGTTCATTTATGCATATTCAGAAAATGCATTTTGTTGGTTGGCTGCTTGTTTTTTTATACTTTATTTTGACTGTCATTCCAGTAATGTATTTAAAAAGTAATTTATTTTTTTTCATGTCTCACAGCCTTTGTTTCCATCTAGATATTAAGTAAGCTGTCATGTAGCCAAGGCATTGAAATATTTTCTTCTTCTCTGCTTCATTTTGTCTTGATTGGACTCTCATAATGATAGTTTGGCACACAGGCATAGCCGGCCTTAGGCATAGGCGAACTAGGCAGCCGCCTAGGGCACTTTTCCAGTATTTATTTGGTGTAAGACCAGGAGGGGGCACTGGTTAGTGTGGTGGGGGGCACTGTGGAGACCTTTTGCCTAGGGCACCAGTTGACCTAAGGCCGCTCCTGCACATAGGGTAGCAGTATATTTAAAATACCAGTTTTTGTGGTTTTGAGCATAGTGAAAGAACATTAGGAAATCTACTTTTTCTGTAAGAATAAATGTTTACACACTTTGCAGTCTTGGTTTCTGCACCTAAAGTAGCAAAATGTAAGGTAACTTGTTGAGGGACATAATATTAGCCTCATGACTGTGTGTGTGTGTGTGTGTGTGTGTGTGTGTGTGTGTGTGTGTGTGTGTATGTAACAATGTGTGCTGTGTAGAGTATTCAGCATGTGCCATACTGACTGAGCATTTATTTCATGTAAATAAGTAAGTATGTCCAGGATTGATCCCATTGCACCATAGCTCCACCACTTTTTAGTTGACCACACCCCTTCCTGTTGGCCCCGCCCATTCAGCTGTCTCCTGCAGCCCCCCTTTGATGTGAAGTCACCAGCCGCCACTGGGTGTTAGAACTGCTGAAGTTCTGACAAACTTATAGAAACCCATGCAATTCAGACCATAGCCTGCTATGGGTCCACATCTATGTCTCTAGACTGTCAATGCACATTCCTCAACACCCTGCCGTATATGATTGTCCAACGCAACACTGACATCGTAAGAGTCTTCAACTACCCTCCATCACCTGGGGAAAGTAGCCAAGTGCCAGTTCAGTGGCCCAACACTTCTAGGATTCATCAATTCTATTGCCCTGGACCAGCTCATACTGATGCCTGGTAGAGGATGCTACAACCTTGACCTTTGTCAACTACTTAAATATGTGACTGTTGCTCATCCACAGATGTCAATCCCTGTATGGTGAGATTCACACAGGCTGTAATCAACATGGAAATCAACATGTCAGTCACACCCTCCACAAAAGTAACCACCTTGCAAAACCTCTCCAAAGCTGACTTTGCAGCCATGAAAACAGGGGTGGATGTCTTCACTGCACCCATGGCAATTGGGAAATATCTGCATGACTGTGGAATCCTACACATAGACACTGTACAAACAGGTACATGAATGCATGGTACTAGGCAGAGCCAGAAAAAAACAGACACTGTCCTCCAAAGACTGGCAGACAATGTGATGGCCCCCTACTATTACTAAAGTATACATCAGAAGGAGAACACTGTTGCAGAGAAAGGTGGTGTCCCATGACTGTTTAACTCCCTTATTAGCCTCATACACAACTTTGGATCCCTCATGGAATCCCCTACAGGCATCTATGATGGCACACATGCAGCAAACACTCACAACAGTCACAACAGTCTTTGATAGTTAAAGCAACAACCTCCACAGCATTAAGCACAAGAGCTGCGAGTTACTGCACCATGCTAATACCTATCCTGAGACAACAGATATTGGTCACAGTCTTAGCAACACATTCAGTGCCAGCTTTACCCCTCTCTCCCCCACAAGTGAAGTGCTGACTGAATGTGTTCCCACATGCTATATCCCATTTCCATTCTAGGAGTCTGTGTGTCACCAGGATGTGGCCCTGCAGCAATACCATGGGGTAATACATCCACCATGTCATAGGCAGGATACAGCATGTGCACGGAAATCCTTGGTCTGTAACACAAAGATTGCATATGCCTCACAGATTGTAGGGCTGAGGGTTGTATATGGGTATATGTTGATTTACAACATCTGTTGTAGAATGGAGAATGGTATGTGTTGAGGTTTGTATACACCTCCAATTGTTAATAACCACAGCCACAGGGGATATTCATCAACCAAACACACTGAGATTACTATTCACACACACATACACACACACACACACACACACACACACACACACACACACACACACACACACACACACTTACACATGAACATGCACACACACACACTCACACACACACACACACACACACACACACACACACACACACACACACTTTCCAGTACTGAGATCCATAGGTTCATTGCTTCATAGGTGTGTAGTAGGTGAATGGGCTTGAAAGCTCTACAAGACTAGCCCAAGGGAATAGCCTGGCATCAGACCACATGAAAATAGTCCCCAGTGTGGCCTAGGAGTATAATCACTGGAGTAGTCCCCAGGTGTGGGTATTGTATTCCCCATCCACTCATCCAGATTTCTATTGTGGGTGGCCAGTAATGTGCAGTGCTTCACATGTATGTGATTTATATTCCATAGCATGGACAGTGTCTGGGTTGTGCATATGTCCCACACGAATGTTCTTTGAAGTGTGGAAGTGTGCTTGAGGTCTCTGGGACATGTTGTGTGGACAGATTGGTATCTTCAGAAGTTGCATTCCTGACCTTGTTTAGTGAGACCTGGCTATGTGACTCAGGTAGTGACTGCACCTACATAGAGAGTATGATATGGGGATTCATTGGAGTTATTGGTGTCTGTCCATACAGGGCATGTGTATAAGGCATGATATTCCCTTTTTGGGGTACATTTGCAGACTCTACAATTGTTGCAGGTGTCCAGTAAGGAACATGGTTAAATGGCAACTATACACATTATTGTTTCTCCTGAGGAGATGGGACAGGGTGCCATGTCCTTTAACTTGTTGGATAACACACACTCAGTCAGGAGATGTAACACATCAAAGTACTTTCTGATGTCAGTGGCACTGTTGTGGTCAACAAGCATGTAGTCCACTGCAATCACAACATGGGTCCTATCTGTGAGGCAATTTGCAGGAGAACTACCAATATAGTGGCTGCTGCATAGCCAAGTGTGTTTGTATATGATTTGTGGGAGGGGAGTGGTCTCTGTGTATTAGAAGGGTTGCCTATATTGTTCACTAATCCATACTGTCACATAGTCATTGCACATGGCACTAAACATTTAGGGCTGTGGATTGTCTACACCAACCTCTATGGTGTTTGACAACTATTGGCCTTGTAATATGGACATTGGGACATATCTAGGTCCTCAATATAATAATTTAACAAAATCCACCCCCCAAAGGATCCTGTTATTATGCAATCACACCATTTGATGACAGACACACACACACACACACACTTGCCAGTACTGATTTTCAAACCCCTCCCTAGTTATGTATTGCTACTACAGTATTACGCATTTATCACATGTGCATGGAGCTTATAGAATGGATGTTGTCCCAAGGTATTTCTAAGGTGAGGAACATCACCAGCCCTTGTAAATACTGGCATTGGGTGATGTAGTGGGTGAGAGGTTTCACAAAATATTTTACCCTACACACGCATTTACCAGGAGTGAGGTTCAAACCTCTACTTAACTATGCTTTTAGACCATTATGTTATGCATTTACCACATGCACCACTGACCTTGCATGGCCTAGGATTGTCAACAGGTACTTCTAAGGTGAATGATATCTGCAGGACTGCTAAAGTCAGGCACTGCGAAGTGCACTGGGGCCTAAATCTTTAAAGTAGGGACATATATACGTACACACACAAACATTTGCCAGGAATAAGATTCAAATCCCTACCTATGTAGTTATTGCTACTACAGTGCTCCACATTTGTCACATGCACCACGAACCTTATATGCTGAAGGGCTGTCCAAAGGTATCTTTGAAGGTGAGTGACATCAGTAGCAGTGCTAAAGAAGGGGTAAGTGTGAATGGCCTCAACCACATTCATCTAGAAACATGCACACACACTCACACACAACTTTACATTTGACAGGACTGAGATTACAACTGCTACATGGATACTTATTTGTACTGTAGTGTTACACAGTTATCACAAGCACCACAGAGACTATAGGGCTGAGGGCTAATCAAAGGTATTTCTACAATGAATGACATCAGCACATCATGTGATATAGGCCAATGAGATGTGTACTGGGTGGGAAAGGCCTCATAATAGGATTCTCTCTGTTGCTGTCTGTCTTTCTCTTCCCTATGTCTCTGTGTGTGTATGTTTGGCATATTATATTATGTTGGCCTTAGATATGTGTGAATATTCCTATCCAATGTGTGTGTTTTGAAGTATCAATGGTGTACCATTTGGTGTGTGTGCACAAACAGCTGCGAATAACCGATATCTGTAGTCCACCGTGTTGTGAGACATAGGCATAATTTCTCTAAGTGTAGGAGCATGACCAGTATGACCTTCTATATTGAGTGTGTGCATCCACTCTGGGGGTTTTGGACACCAGTTCAGGGTTTTGTGTGCTACAGCTACACCTAGCAAACTGTTTCTGCAGGATATCTGTAGATAGGTTGCCAATATGGAGACACAATGGGCTTAACATACGGGGGATGCTGCAACTATTGCTGTCTGTGCTGTTGTGTAACATGTTTGGTTGTAGCATATATTTTCTGACATATGTACTGTTTTACGCTGTGATTTATCATGTCATCAATTACTGAGAGTTATCATTCTTTGTTCAGTTATTTACCAGGATAATACAGGATGAAGGAAGCTGAAACCAATATTCTGAGGCATATAGACTACACATTCTTCCACACCTGCCATTGTGGAGGGGTAGCTATAGACAATAGACTGCTTGTTATTTATAAATGGCCAAGCACCTTGTTAGTACACTGGCTGGGGTCCCCTCCTTGTACTTTTCTCAACTTTACAGAAAGACCATATCCTGCTGGAGCCATACCTCCCAGCTGTACAGATACACCCAGGTTATCCAGAGGCAGGACTCGTATATCTGGTCAGTTTACCTTCACATTGTGGTTTACAAGCAGTTTTGTGGCTATTCATTCATAGGTTTGCAGTCAGGGAGTAGTATGGGTGGACATCAGAGTTTCAGACTTCACACACTCCATGACATCCATGCTTTTACACCCCCACTCTGCTATTCTCTCCTCTTCATAACATTATGTAAGCAATATCTCACAGGTATCCCTATAGTTGGGCCTTTATCCCAGTAGTATTTATGGCCTGGTTCACAGTCCTTGCAGTAGGACATGGGGAGGCATGCCACTGGCATTTGTCGACATGGCCTTGCATTTGTTTTCTGTTTACTGTGTTAGACTGTTAGTTGAGACCCCCTGACATTCCGTACATTGACACTATGGGTGAGGCATGGGCCTTTGCCAAAGGACTGTAGGCCATTTGAGAGTGCTGCAGGCATCTGTTACTGCATTTCCACATGGGATTGTGGGGGGGGGGTGCAGATCTGCAGATGTAAAACATTTGCAATGACTGTACTGGTATTTTGGGTACTCTGTTGGCTTCCGTTTCATATTGTATCATGACCTATCATGCAGAAAGGAGGCATATCAGTAGAGTACACATTAGAGCCTAATAGCATAAATTTCAGTTTCAGACTTCTTAACCTTCAGAACTAGAATGCAATTGCCAGACCTGTTGTAGTATGTCTGTGTAGGTCTGGCGGAGGGCTGTTCACCATTGCTATCATTTGGGGGCCTTAGCCCAGCCTTTCTTTATGGTCATCTACACATGTCCTGCTGGGTGAGGCTGGTGGTGGGTATGTGACCCTCATTAACATCCATGTGTGTGACCTATTGGCACCCACAGTTATTTGGGCCATGACATGTACTGCAGTAGGGGTTGTCACCTTCTGTAGTGCTGCCTAGTATGTTGACACCAGCATTTATTGTGAATTTCCTGATGTCCCATGTAGCTGTCTGCTGCTATCCCATTCAGCCACCCAATTCCCTTGCATGCTTGCATCCATATCATACATACAACCATGAAAACATACTACTCCATTCAGTAATTGATAGGAAGGGTGATTTACCTTGTTCCTGGGCCAGTATTGAGGATGGTGCTAGAAGGCTGACTATGTTGGATGCATGTAGTACACTCCCTATACATGGTAAAGCACAGGTAGTGTCATGTTTGGCATCCCTTTTACTGTATGTGCAAGTAGGAGAGATGTATCAGTCCATGGGTCCCTACAGTGTCAGTGTGTGTGTGCTATGCATTGCTACTTTGCCAAGGCCTGGGCATACTGGGCACACCTCCTTCTGCCTACAGGGGCAAGGCTCTGGCTGGTCCTCCTCTGAGTCCCTCTGTGCCTCTGCTGGCCTTAGCAATGGTGAGGGCTCTGTTCCTGCTGCTGTTTCCACAGGATCATATTATGTAGCATGGCACATACTATGAACATCCGTGTACATGTAGCTGGAGAGTACTGTGAGGCTCCACCAGATATGTCAAGGCAGCGGAACCGTGACTTGAACATCCCAAACACATGCTCTACAATGATCCTGGTTTGTGCATGTGCGTCATTATGGTGTTCTTGTTTGGGTGTGTGTGCATTTCTGATGGGTGTCATCAGCCACAGCTCCAGTGAATAGCCAGCATCCCCCACTAGATAGCCATATGGGATGTCCCCACTGGCAAATGCCTGATACAGCTGTGAGCAATGCCAGATGTGGGAATCATGATAACTTCCAGTGCTGCTAGCACATACATTTATGATAATGCCCTGGGCATCGCACACGACCTGGCAGTTGATGGAGGGGAAGCCCTTGTGGTTTATGTAGGCCCTACCCCGCTCACCAGCTGGTGCTTTGATGTGGATGTGCATGCAGTCTATAGCACCAACTACCTCAGGGTATTCTGCTATACGGTGAAAGAGACGCATACTTCTGGTCAACGCCTGACGGGTGATGGGGAAATAAATGTGCTCATTGGCATGTGGTGTCATGGCATCCAGGAACTGGTGGAGTACCCTGGATGCTGATACCTGTGAGACCACCATGATATCCCCAGTTGGTCTTTGGAAAATACCTGTGGCTAGTATTCTTAAGCCTAGACATACCTTGGTATCCACTGGAAAGGGTTTCCCTCTTTTAGTTCTGTGTGTGAGGTGTGGCCAGTACAGCTCAACGATTTTCTGTAGAATGTCCCTGTCCACCCTATAGCGCTCCACTATCTCCAACTCATGTAGGCCATGGTAGGTTACCCTGGGTCTTACACTCTTCTCCTCCTCTTCACTGTGGGTCGGTTGTCAGCATTCTCCTCCTCACCACTCTCAGTCTCTAGCACATATTGATGGAGTAAAGCAGCAGCAGCCTCTAACATTTTTAGTTAGTTTTGCCAGGTAAAAATCCCCCATCTGTCTACACCGGTGGTGTAGAGTTTGTGGGAAAAACAAGTCTGTATGGTGTTTGCATAGTTTATAGTATTGTGCTGGGCTGCTGCATGTCTAAGTGGTTGATTCTGATACATTTCACCTGCCAGCTATGCTAGTCATCCTGAATTGCCTTCCTAATGCTGTTTCCCCTACATCCAGTCTGAAAGGTGTTTACATAGTTTATAGTAGTGTCCTGGGCTGCTGCATGTGTATTTGGCTGATTCCAATACATTCCACCTGCCAGCTATGCTAGTTCTCCTTGATTGCCTTCCTACTGCTGTTTCCCCTTCCCAGTTCCTCCTTATTTAAGCTCTGAGGTGCGCTGTGTGCACCTAGTATTCAAATGTCAACAGTGCTGCCATTTCCTCTTTTTTTTTTTTTTTTTTTGTTTAAATCCCGGTGCATGACATACACCTGTTTAGGCTATGTACACAGTGCTCAGGCACATCTGACACACCCCCTTCCTTAGCTGTGCTTAACTAAGGGCCAACATGCGCCACAGTGCTCCAATGAGCTTACAGCAAGCATGACACACCCCCTTATGAAGTCATTCAGCTCTTACACTTGCACTGTTGTGTTGCTGTACCAACACGGTTAGTTACAAGCTGACACTTTGAAGAAATTTGTGAATCAGTATAACTCCCCTACCCTGCCCCCAAATACCACCCGCCCCCACTATCTCTACACTTATACCCTCATAACCACACCCCCTTCACCAACTACCAATCATAGAATCACTACCAACCACACCCTACAATTTCAACTCCACACCCCTCAAATCTCCTTCCACTATCATCAGCTTAATCATCCAATACTTAACCCCTACTTATCACCTTCTCCTCTAAAAACTACCATATATTCTTCTACCATGTCTTATCTCCAATGTTTAATAGTTTAATAGTTTAATAGTCACTACCAACCACACCCTACAATTTCAACTCCACTCCCCTCAAATCTCCTTCCACTATCATCAGCTTAATCATCCAATACTTAACCCCTACTTATCACCTTCTCCTCTAAAAACTACCATATATTCTTCTACCATGTCTTATCTCCAATGTTTAATAGTACTCACACTCATAAACACTCTTACCACCACTTATCTCCTAACATCCTATGCACAACCCCTCTCCTTTACTCTTATCATCCCTTCCAAACAAACTCTAACACATTTCCCAGATGTATCTAGAAGCTTTCACAATGCCATCTACATACCTAGTTTCTTTCAGGCTAAATATCATCGACTAATTCATATTAAATACGCAATTCTAATCAATAAATCTTTTGTCACTACCACAGTAAACCTCCCCAATACCATAACTTGATATTACTTCACTCCTTAATAGATGGAGACATTCACCCCAACCCAGGCCCAACAACTTCCCCATCCCATACAAACTGCAACCAATATAATACAATCACTTTACCATCATCCAAACCCTCCAAATCACTCTCAATAGCCCATCTAAACATACGTAGTATATGCAATAAAATACCACAAATTCATGCTCTCCTGGATGTCCAACAGTTTGACATCCTCTGCTTAACTGAAACATGGCTTAAACCCTCAATACAAGATACTGAAATTATCCTCCCAGGCTATAGTATCCTTTGACAAGACCGCATAAATAGAAAAGGTGGAGGGGTAGCAATTCTTTACAAGGCAGGACTACAAATCAACAAAATAAATCATAAACTACCCTCAGATAACAACATAGAAATAATTATGTCTAAACTGGAGCTTAACTCCCATAAATCAATTAACATCATCTGCACCTACCTTCCCCCAGGTAAAAACCCCACAATACTTGAAGACTTACTTAACTGGCTTTCTTCTAATCTTCCTCAAGAAACAATATTACTAGGAGACTTTAATATTGACTGGAATTTATGTAATAACACCAATCCATCTACCCTGATCAACCTCTATGGCTACTCACAAGCTATAAACTCTCCAACTAGAATAAATAAACTCAATAATAAAGAAAGCATCCTAGATTGGATACTAACAAATTGTCCACAGCAAAACTATACAACAGGAACCCTCCCAGACCTTAGTGACCACTCTCTAATATATATTATCAGACATAAAACAAATTTAAATATCTCCACTTCAGTCAGAACTGCCCGTAGTAAAAAACACTTTGACCAGGAACTGTTTCTAAACGAACTTAAACAATGTAATTGGTCACCCCTTAAGTTCCTCCCTATAAATGAAGCAGTTAATTACTTCAATACCACTTTCCTAGTGATCCTAGACCATCATGCCCCAATGCGTTCCATAAGAATGAAAAATAAACCAGCCCCTTGGCTCTCAAATCATAGCAAGAAATTAATCCTTAGTAGAAATAAATCTTGGACTAAATGGCATACCACAAAGAATATGATTGATCACCAAACTTTTAGATAACAAAGAAACCTAACAAAAAAAGCTATCCTACAAGATAAAAATAACTTTTATATTCAACTACAGCAATCATCCCTTCAACAACCTCAAAAGTTCTGGTCTGCTATCAACACACTACTATCTCCAGGCAAAGCAGCAACACCTAATCCACCAGGCACCAACCCTGATTTTCCATTACAAACAGCAAATGCCTTTAATACTTTCTTCACTATGGCTATAGTAAATCTAGCTACCCAACAAAACCCTAATACCTCTAAGTTGCCCAGTCCAAACTCCACTCCTTCCCCTTTTCACCTTGAACCTATACCCACCTCCTATATCTCTTCCTTACTTCAAAAATTAAAACCTACTACCCCTCAGCTGATAAATTACCAGCAGAATACCTTAAAATAGGAGCCAAAGCCATTGCCTACCCAATCTCCATATTGATCAATAGAACTATAAAAGAAGGCACTATCCCAATAATTTGGAAAATCTCTCATATCATTCCTCTTCACAAAGGTGGTGACTCTACTGAGTTCTTCAACTTTCGCCCCATAGCTCTACTCTCTCCACTTGCCAAAATAATGGAAAAATGCATCCACAAACAATTAATAACCCACCTACTCCACTATAATCTCCTAGCTAACTGTCAACATGGTTTCCGACCTTTCCACAGTACCACTACAGCCTTGCTATCATTTACCAACTGTATCAACATAAATCGCAACAATAATATTTTATCCTCAGCATTCTTTGTAGACCTATCTAAAACCTTTGACATGGTCAATCATCAACTTCTCCTCCACCTACTAAAGTCCCTCTCTCTTGATAATCCTGCTATGAACTGGTTTACATCCTACCTGGAAAACCGAAAACAAGCAGTTCTCTGGCAAAACCATCTTTCAGACCTTCTGCCCACCTCCATAGGTGTCACTCAGGGCTCTATTTTAGGTCCACTACTGTTTTCCATTTTCATAAATGACCTTCATTTCTCTAATCCACTCGCTACCTGCATCCAATACGCTGATGACTCTACCATCATTTGTTCAGCCTCATCTCTAACAGAACTTCATTCTCTAACACAAAAAGCCTTCTCCACTATAGAACAATGGTTCTCCAACCACTGTCTTCTCCTTAACCCCAAAAAACCAAGCTACTACTCTTTACACCCTCTCACTTGTCTCCCCCTCTTCATTTTACACTTACATCCAACAATGGTACTATTATCTCTCCAGACCCCACCACCAAACTCCTAGGAATTACAATTGACAATCAACTAAAGTTTGACACTCACATAAATACTACAATAAAATCTATTAACAAAAAAACTTGGATCCCTCTATAGAATAAAACCTTTCCTGACACCAGTAGCCAGAACCACTATAGCTAGAACCCACTTAATCTCTACCCTGTTATATGCTTCCCCCATATATACCAATCTTTCTAAAAATAATCTTAACAAACTAGCTAAATCATATAACAATATTGCCAGATTTGCTACAAACTCTCTATACAGGACTCATCACTGTCAGAATCTAAAACAACTAGGCAGGCTTGAATTACCTCACCTATTACAATTTAACCAACTTATAATCGCCCACAAAGCCCTACAACTCAACAACACCCCAATTCTCTCTACCTTCATAAGACCATACAATAACTTGAGGAATCTGCGCTCTGCTAACAAAATGTTGATTCATACTTGCTTATCAAATAACTTAGCAGGTGATTCCATATTCTCTAATTCAGTTGGTAAAATATGGAATCAATTACCACAAGAACTGACAACCCTAATCTCTCTCTCACTATTTAAAACTAACCTAAAACTTTTCTTCTCTAACCACTGGTTATGCTCTTGTACCAATCCTGACTAACTGTTTTTTTTTTTGTTCTCTAATTATCTGATACCCTCAAAACATATTTTTCTTAACCACAACCCTGCATTTATAATTCTTTATACTAGCCTTCCTTCTTGATTTCTAACACTGTCACTCACAAGTACTACTTAATCATGCTTAACTCTCCCACTCATTTTTTTCCTACTCCTTTTTTAAATATTGTTAAACTAAGATGAATTTATTTCTTACTAATGCCTTTTTCTAATTTTTGTATTAAATATTTCTGTAAGTTTTTGTAATATGTTTTTCACTGTTTTTTACTATGTTTTTTTAACTGGAGCTTTTCTCCCCGGGCCTCCACTGAAAATGGACATGTATCCAGTTGGACTAGCCCGGTCAACAAATGTAAAATAAATAAATAAAATAAATTTGAATACCCCAGTGTGTAGGTCTTTAGTTACTACACTAAAAAGACCCTTTCCCCTTGAAACCAGTGCTCCCTGTTATTGTTTACATTCTGCATGCCATTGAGTATAATGTCAAAATGCAGAATTAACTTAAAATTGACTATTCTCTCTCTTTTTTTTTTTTTTTGGCACAATCCCGTTTGTGTGCCACTGCCCTATGCTTAAACGGCCAAGATCGGTCAAAAAAAAAAGTTTAATTTTAAAAAAAGAATACACTGTTTTTAATGCCAATAGCCTTATATTTGACCATTGATGTGTGTTAAACATAATACATGCTTTTACACAAGCTGTCATGCTTCCGTTTTGTCAGATTCAGAAATGTATTCGGTTACTAGCCAAATAAATTTCTGCACTAACACTGTTCTAGCACGGAGACTTGGCAGCTTGGTGGATCGCAAAATCACCTCATTTGTATGGTTTACACCAGCAAATGAGGTAATTTGCATAGTTGCCAGTTTTCTGTGTTAGAACAGTGTAGGGATGCTTGTGCATGTGAAAATGGCGGACATTTTCTGTGCAGGAGCTCCTACACTGTTACTGCATGGAAATTTCAGCTTGCTGAATCCTGGGGTATAAATTACACTTTGCCATGTGGTTGATACACACGTGGAAAAAATAAACTGAGCCCCAATGCTTATGGGTCTGTGGCCAACACATGGACAGAAATCAAACAGCATCATATATACATCTCCATAACAAATTGGGCCATACCTTTCATAGCAAAAAATATGGAAAAAGCCATACATATTGAGTTAAAAAAGGACCAGAAATAAGGACACCTTTTACATACTGCTCTTACAAACTTATATATTTGATAGAATAACATGTGTTGTATTAATGTGAATTGTCTGAAGGGTGGAAGTTTTGAAATTCAGTTGCCTGTCATTGTTTGCTGGCTTCATTACTCAAGTGGTTTCAAATTATTTGCCAGAAAACCAACTTTTTATGAGGAGCAGGGCAAAAAAAAATGTGATGCAAAAATCAGGACATCCTGCAAAAATCTAAACAGTTGAAAGGTATGCATTGGGCAGCAGTTTGTGCTATGGTTAACTAAGTGTATGTGCATGTGACATACTGCTGTTTGTGAGTAGGTAAACAGTGCACAAATGCAAGCCACATTGCTAATGTGTGACAGTTAATCCACGCTGGGGTTTTGCAATGGCAAAAAGCATTTATTTAATGTATCCAGTCTCTATGTCTGCCTGTCTACTTCCTAGGTAGTCTGCAATGCTTTGCACAAGCCGCATAAGCACAGCCAAACCTGCAGTTATTTGTTAGTGCTATGTGGCTCATTACAAAACCAGTGGAATAAAAAAAAAGAAAGGTAGGAAAACAAATGGAAAGGGAGGTATACGTGAACTGGGCAAGAGCAAGGTATGACATAAACACTACAAAATGATGCTACACATCAGATATTTCTACATAGCTCAGGATTTGAACTCTCATATCACTGCAGATTCAGAAAACAGGATGGTTGCCTTAGCCCTCTTTGCCACACAAACAGCTTTGCAGCAAAGAACTGAAGTCATTGTTCACACAAATGCATCAAAATGTACACTGCTGTGCGATCTTCGACTGTGACTTGTACTGATAACCCTCTTTATTATATTTGGATGTAGTGCATTTATTGATCATACAACCTGTTAGGATTCTGTTTGCAAATATACATCTTTGTCTTACTTGTCTGTGTTTCTTGGCACTTCATCACTTATCTGACCAGTACTGTGAGACATTCAAGTGTCTAAAACATTCAATATCTTTGGCCTTAAAATGTGTGCAGATATTAACTGGGAGTTATATGATATGCATCTGCCAGCAAGTAAAGGCCAGGTTGGATGACACAAACATCCATATAATGTTCTTTTGTGGGGACTATTGCTGAGTTACTGTTATGGCACAAGCAAGGCAACACTGCATTTGGGGTGGAGCTCATGTACTGTTATGTCACAAGCATGCATAGTCTGTTTTTTTGTGGGTAAGCAAAGCTGTACTTGTAAGGTACAAACAATGACACAAAGTTCTTGTTACTTTCCTTGTTCTACTTCCTGCCTTTTGCTTGATCTTGGGAAGGGTTGTGAAGTCAAAAACTGCAATGTGCATCATTACTATCTAACTTCTCTGTTTATGGATTTTCCAGTACAAAGATATGGTGCAAAAATAAGGCCATGTAGTGAGCATCAGTATACTTCAGAGGTAGGACTATGTGAATCTTTGAATCCTGAGGCCTAATGACTACTAATGGACAAATATGAGTAAACTAAATGTCTGTATGCTGTCACATGTTAAAGTACTTTTGGCACAAATCCACAACACTATTTGCTTAATTACTGTTCCAAACTACTAAATACAAGGATATGCCATAATACTATTCAAAGCCTCCACTCTAGCTTCAGGACTTACCTTGCAAATGCATCAGTGGATACATTTTGAGTTCAGGGCTGACTCTGATGCAAGCAGTAGACAGCCAGTACATGGGGAGGTTCAGGTTGTGTGACCCTACAGCCCATCCAAGCCTAGCCAAAAAGGTACTCTGGCTTTTGCTACCCAAGAAAATAATTTTCCTGTGCCCCTGTAAAGAAGAGCCCCAGAGGTGATCCCCAGGGTGAATTTCCTATTTCCCATCCAATCATCAACAGTTTTCTTGAAGAATGCTAATGAGGAGCTTTGTTTGATAGATAGATAGATAGCTTGTTCCAGAGTATGGGAAGTCTCTGGGACAGGAATCTATCCCTCCAGCATGTCCAACAGCTCTCGGTTTGACATAGCTTTGTATGTTAGGCAGAGATCACCTCTGAGTACGCGATATGCAACAGAGTAAAGCTGGAGTTGTTTGAGATGGTCTGCGTAGGGTATCTGTTTGAGGCTGGTAATCCTCTTTGTAAAGTATTTCTGTGGCCTTTCCAGTTGTTGTAGATGTCTTGTGAGGTACATACCAAAAGGGGTGTTGTACTCTATAATGTGTCTAATGAGTGATGAGTAGAGGGGAACAATTACTTCTTTTTCCTGGATGAGAAACCTTTTGTGATGAGGTGTGCCATGTAGAAGGATTTCCTGACTACTGTGGCGATGTGATTATCGAAGGAGAGACTACTGTCCACCTATGTCCCAAGGTCTCTTATCACACCTTCAGTGTTAAGTAGACTACCACCTATGTGGTAGCTCATGGATACAGAGTTTTTATCAAAGGGGATGACAATGCACTTTTTGGCATTGAGCTTGAGGCCATGGCTTTGACAACAGGCATCTGTCCGAGTGAGGCCCTTCTGTAGGATGTCCACATTGTTAGGAGTTTTGATTATGGCTCCTAGTTTGCAGTCATCTGTGAACTTCATTAGCCAAAGACCTTCTGTGTTAGCCTGCACTTCAGAAAAGTAGATACCAAACAGGAGAGGTCCCAGGACTGAACACTGTGGTACTCCACTTGTCACAGGTCCGAAGTTGGATTTGGAGACTGCTACTTTCACAGTGTGGGTTCTGTCAGTGAACCAGTTGGCAACCCATCTTGTGACATAGGGATTTACACCTAGTTTAGTGAGTTTATCTATAATTCCAGAGTGGGGGATAGTGTCAAAAGCCTTGGCGAGATCTAGATAGGCTGTGTGAACCACCTTACCCTCGTCTATGGCTTTGGTGACTGCTTCAAAGACATCTATCAGGTTTAGGAGACATGATCTGCCTTTTACAAACCCGAACTGGGTGAAGTTCAGAGTTTGGAGATTAGCAATGTCTTTGTTTATAAGTTCCATAATGATACGTTCCATGGCCTTGCAGACCAGGCTCATTAGACTAATGGGGTGGTAGTTCCCAGGGTACGTGGTTGCTCCCCCTTTCTGGAGTGGGATCACCATCACTGTGTGCCATTCAGTGGGTACAAAGCCTGAGGTGAGGCTATGATTGAACATTGTGCTTAGGTGGGGTGCCAGTTCATTCTGTAGTTCATGTAGAACGCAGCCTGGGATGTTGTCAGGTCCCATGGATGCTGTGTTCTTGTCTTTGGAGAGTGTGTTTTTTACCTGTGCAGCAATGATTATAGGAACTTTGCATTCTTCTGGTATAGAGATGGGCCCTTTAGGGGGTAAGAGAGGGGTAAAGTTAGCACTGAACCTATCTGCCAGGATGTTGGCAATATCAGTTGGTTCTGTATATTTAGTGCCATTGTGCTGTAACTCAGAGCAAATCTGAGTGCTGCCATTGGGATTCTTGACATAGCTATAGAATGCTTTGTGGTTGTCTTTAGAATCAGTGGCGATTTTGTTTTCATAACTAGCTTTGGAGGATTTTATGAGGGATCTCAGCTTCTTACTGAGGCTGAACAGGGAGTTCCCCCAATCATGGGATTTTACTCTTTTTTGCAACAGTTTCTTTCTTCTGTTGTAGAGTTTGGTTATGGCAGGGGACCACCAGATTGGCTTCCTTTTTTTGGAGGATAGCATTTTGGTTCTGTGTAAGTGCTTATAAAGTGCATTTGTGTAGGAGTCAACAGTTGTACCTCTATTGTCCATCTGCATAGGTGTCGGGAAGTTTGTCACTTCTGTCTTAAGAAGCGTGAAGTTGGCTTTGGAGAATTTTTTTATGGTGGTTTCCCTAATGGGGGTTGGGGGCAGGATGTGGATGTCTAGGGTGATTAGCTTGTAGTCAGATCTGACCAATGAGGAATTGACCTCTGGTGTGGAATAGCAGTTGCCCATGTTGGTAATGACCAAGTCTAGGATACTGCTGCCCCTGGTGGGGGTGTGGATAAGTTGATCCAAGACATTGGAATTTATGAATTCCAGAAAACGTTGAGCAAAAGAGTTGGTACATGGGTAGTTTTCCCAGTTAATGGCGGGGTAGTTGAAATTGCCCATTATGAGGGTGTTGGGTTGTACCCTAATATTTTCCAGTGTATCATGAAATGAGGAGTGGAAATCCTGGGGCATGGTGGGGGATCTGTTGCAAGTTATAATTTGGATTGCGATCTTGCCCAGAGTCAGTTGCACTTGGATAATCTCAGATGCATTATGCTGAGCAACTAGCCTGGAGGTGTGGATATCCTTAATGAATATGGACACACCTCTGCCTTTAGTGTTTCAGTCCAGGTTAAGTGGCCAAAAGGTGTGGTATGAATTATAGCCTGGTAATGCAGGGGTGCTCTCTGGAGCCTTGAACCAGGTCTTTGTCACTGCACAGATGTCAATGTTCTCCATTTTAAGGAGTGCCTCAAGTGAATGCATTTTGAAGTTTAGACTTCTAGCATTGAGTAGTATTACCCTCAGATCATGCTTGCTTGTACCTGTTACAGTGGTGACTTTGTCATTTGAACCTTGCCTAAAGAAGGCACTATATGGGTGGCAAGAGCCCTTGCCAGTATCTGGAATCCCAAGGGCGACAGGTGCAGGCCATCTCTGGCAAAGCATTGTGGTCTGTTGATCATGTCATCCCAGGCAGACAGATACTGAATCCCCTTAGAATGACACCAGAAGCTTAGCCAATTGTTGGCTAAGCTTCTGGCATTATTATGTGCACAAGTAGGAGAAAGGTATTAGGCACCGAGGTAGTCAGTGAATGTTCTATGTATTGTCTTTTAGCCAAAGCAGAGGCATACTGATCACGCCTATGTCTGCCTGCAGGTACAGCAGCTGGTGGTTTCCCCCTCTGAGCCTTCTTCTGACTGTGGCTGTGGTAACCTAGAAAGTGGTGAGGGGATGCATGTTCCTTCCCCTAGCTGATCCTGCTGCAGCTGTTTCTGCAAGATCAGATTGTGCAGCATAGCACATACTGTGAAGATTTGTGCACATGTCTCTACAGTATACTTAGATACACCAGGTGTATCTAAGCACAGGAACCATGACTTCAACAGCCCAAACACACACTCTATGATGTTTCTGGTTTGAGCATGTGCCTCATTACGGCATTCTTCTGTGGGTGTTTGTTCACTTATAATGGGTGTCATCATCCACAGTTCCAGTGCATAGCCAGCATCCCCTAGTAAATGTCCCTGTGGGATGTCCCCCCTAGCAACCATCTGATACAGCTGTGATGTATGTCAGATATGGGAGTCATGATAACTCCCAGGGTTGTCAGCACACACATTCAATATAATTCCCTGAGCATTGCACACAACTTGGTAGTTGATGGAGTGGTATCCTTTGTGCTTCATGTAGATTCTACCCTGCTCAGTCGGTGGTGCCTTGATGTGTACAGTCTATGGCACCCAGTACTTCAGGGTAGTGTACTACAGGGTAGAACTGTTTGCATATTGCTTGCCATCTCCTCAGAACTATGGGGAAAACATATGTGCTCACTGGCATGTATGAGCAGCATCCAGGAACTTGTGGTGGATCCTGGATGCTGATTCTTGTGATACACCCATCATGTCCCTAGTTGGTCTTTGTAGCTAATATTCTAAGTGCTGCAGATACCTTAGTTTCCACTGGGATGGGTTTCCCTCAATTGATTATGGCTCTGAGTTGAGGGTGGCAGAGCTCACAGAGTTCTTATAAGGTGTTAAAATTACATTACATTGTGTTAAAATTTCCTTTTGTGTCCTGCAGTGGTATTGAAGTAGTAAGGAAAAACAAGAATGGAGGTTACAAGGATGCTTTATAGCATGTTGAATAGCTGCACCATGTTGAATTGATTCATGAAAATGGAATTCACCTGCTTATACTGTAATTAGCATCTATTACACATACCTGCTGCTTACTCATCAGTGTGCTAGGTGCACTTCCATGCATCCCAGTGCAGATATACATAAATAAAGTAAGCTTGGCAAAATTGTAATTACTTTCCTCCCTTACCATGATATCACACAAACATAGAGTATAAAAAGGAAAGGTTGTCCACCACATACTCAAACCCAGGACCATCTGCACTCACATACACATTACCACAGGACTATTACATGACAAGGACAACAACAGCTGTCATTCATTCCCCTATTTCCCATAGGTGTGCTACGTGAACCATTGCACAAATGAAGTCATAAAAAAAGCACAAAAATTACTTGAAACAGACAGAGATGACACATTTTATAACAAAATTCCAAGGATGACACATGACCTGTGATTTGTGCATAGCTTACATGCACTTTCACCCTCCACAGACCAACCTGTACAACTTTGAAAGTGTAACCTAACACACTCCCCTGATGTCATCACTCACTGTTGACATCCATTAAAAACAAAACACTGTGGAAGTGCCTACATAAAGTGAACATCCTTGCAGGGTTTCTCTTTTTGAGATTCAGCAATTCCAATGAGTCTTTACCTAATGTGCATGTTCACCATGCTGACAGCTTGCAATCTACTTAGTTAGCAACCATGTCAGCAGAGAAACTGCACAGGCGCACAATGTTGTAAACACAAGGGAGGCTATTACTTTGCCCATATATCTGCTACATATTACATATGCTTACAGTACAATATAATACTCTGTTTCAGGATGTTTAAGCATTTTAGTACCCTGCATTGCATACAATTATATTTTCTTTTGGGGTTGGGGGAGCCAAGGTGCATTTATGTCATGGCACTTAAAAATTTATTTTTCATTTTGTAACTCTAATATTCTAGCATCCACAGTGTGTAATTAGGTCATAATATGTGTGGATTTACATATTGAGGTCAGTTCTGTACAAATTTTAAAAGCTTTTACTTGCTCTTGTTTCCTTGTAGACTCCTTTCTGTGGCTGTATTTGAAAAGTTTCCGAATACACAGGCAACAGGAACACAGAGTCTACATGGTTTGCTTACTGGTTTTTGGATTGCTACACCATGTTGTTTGGCTTCATTAACATAAAATTCAGTTACTTATGCTGACATTTGCATTCCATGAAAATTTCCCTATTTGGTGTGAGTGTGTACCGCTACACAGAGTTTAATGAATCTAAAACTTGCTACAAACGTGTGATGCACACACAGTAAAAATTATCATGTAGGCTTTCATAAATCCTCACCACAGTCTTTACTACAAATAAGTGATGTTCAAATATTCTCTATTGTACCTGCTAAGTAGCCTTCTTATTTTACTGCTTAATTATGTCTCAACATGTAGAAGAGGCATACAGAAATGTTAAACCTAAGAGTATTTTGCAAGTAAACTATTTTTCCTAGGATTTAAAGGCTGTCTGTATGAAATTTCATTGTACACACAAATAATTATACAGTCACTTTACAATTTATTAATCTCTACTGGCACATAAATTTCTTCTCTGAAATTGTAAATAAGAATAAAGATAAAAATTCTTTGCACTTGAGAATAGGAAATTTGCATTAGAATACAGCTTCAGCATACTTATATA
>NC_056735.1:1398968451-1399083451 GCF_019279795.1 Protopterus annectens
CTACAGTAACAGGGTTTGTGTTAGCATACATGTTCAGACGGATATGAGTTCTGAAACTGAAATGTATGCCATCATTTACTGACAGAAATCCTGACATTATCACAGTGATTTACCACAGAAATGAAAACAATGATTCTGTGGAGCAGACAAAAATATGAGTAATAAACTTGGACAGTCTGAAGCAATCTGGCCAGTCGAGAGGTATGCTCAGAACCCCTTATTGCAACAAATCTGGACCAAGCCTGACAAACAGGGGGTAAAGCCATGCAACTGGGAGCATACCCCAAATACTAGAGTAGATAAGGTGACACAGTTGATGCAGTAACACCCTCCTGTCTGTTATAACATACATTGACTGGAATGGCCCAAGTCCAAAACAAAATTACTCCGCACTACTTACTGACATAAATCTTCACATCATCCCACTGATGTGTCAGAAATAAACAACACGTATGGGGGCCAGGCAACAATACATCTGATAAATATCTGTACATAACATCACAGTAGGGAAACTACACTGAGCTGCTAGGCATGTCACCAAGCACTGTCGAAACTGCAGGCAGGCTGACACAACACTAACCCAGTTTTGCTATGGGAGAATACACATGTAATTGCAAATATATCAGGCACTACAGGGATGTAACAGAACTGACAGACACCAGTGTGAAAGTGCATACCCATAATCAATCTCATTACATTCAAAGTGACATACTGGTAAGAACAGTCAAATGTCCAGAATAAAACAAATGCCAAATCCAGAAACTGGAATATGCAGAAAGCAAAGTATACTCCACTCTGTTTTTTAGTGTAATAAAACCTGTAATTCACGCTTTTGTTAAAAAACTTCATCAGAATATAATAAACATACAAAACTCCACAGTTTAAAACCACTATGAATATTCATCCCCACCAATAGGCACATTACTTCAATTACACAAGTTATTCATCAAGATTCAAAAACAGAATGTTATTTCCTTATATAGACTCTTTGGTCTTTTAAAAAAACATTTAATGTTAACAGCATCATTTATGCCAAATTCTTTGTCTGAATTTAATCTAATTTGCTATAAAGTTTCTCTCTGTTCAAGATATGTTTTAAAATCACCACCCCCTAAATCATTTGTTCCCTGCTCAAAAATGGAAAATACAATGTTTTATACTCAGGGCATTTAATGGTGTGCTTATAAAATTAATTTTATCTATAAAGAGTTGCAACAAGTAGTGGGGACTCACCCCAAGTCTGTTTATAAAAATCAAATTAATTTAAAAACTATTTTTGAAAGAGAGAGAACAAGTCAGCACATAACATGAATCTAACAGAAATGATGGGGTATGCATAAATGTGTGAACAAAATCATCAGCATGTTTGCCACACACACACTACCCCTGCATATCCTGGCCCAATACACAGTGTAGTCTGATACCTGGCTGTGGTATAGGACATGTGTCAGTCTGCCCCTACAAACATATACAGCTGATAGAGCACCAGAAACTGAAGCAGCATGCAAAGTCAGATAGAAAAGGACCCATAACACCTACATCTGTCACCCTCCCTACACAGGCCAAAAGACACATTCACAATACACTGCTACACAATCCTGAGATTATGGATAGAGTTTTTAATACTAACAAAAGGACAAATTTTAAAATGTATGGAGAACAAAGACAGCAGTTTTCTTTTCAGCAGGGGCAAGAAAATATTTATTTTGTATCTACATATTCATTGTTCTCTGAAAGGTTATCAGAATTGGTTAAGTACACGTGGGGTATGTTGGAAGAAAGGGTGGAAGTTTTAAAAAGGAAAAAAGTCATCTTTTCATATAGGAGGGGAAGAAGTATTAGGGACTTTCTGGTACATGGAAAGTTTCAGTTGCCACTAGTGGAAAGGCATAAAGAAATTCATAGGAAAGGTACATACATATGTGGTAAATGTGGGATATGTAAATATATTACTAAGGAATTTAGGGATATAAATAAAAAACATTTAGGTAAATGGTGTGTATAATTGCTAAAGTCAATGCATTATTTATGGTCTTAAATGTCCATCTGGGAAATTTTATGTGGGGGAAAATAAGAGACTTTTTCACTAGATTAAAAGAGCATGTCAGGGATATAAAAATAATAAACAAGCCAGCCCAGTGGCTATACATTTTAATCAACATCATGAGGGAAATCCTGAGGGCTTACAAGCTACAGTTTTAGATAAGGTGTATGAAATGAATAACTTGGCACCTGCTGAAGTTAAAAGAATGTTGAGAAAAAAAGAAACCATGTTGATTTTAAAATTTGACACACTTAACCATGAATGTAACTGGAAATGCTTCCTGTGATTTATTTGAGCTGCATAATTGTTTACTTGTATAATTGAATAATGAATGTATGTATGAGTATATAAATGTAGGGGGGGTTTGAAGGATATGTACTCTGTAAAGGCTAGCAGAGCCAAAGTGCTAGAGAGATTTTGTAGATACAGTAATATCTTGTTCAAGGAGTGGAGTGGTTTGAGTAACAATGTCATGGCTTGGGTTCATAGGTTCATAGGTAGGTACTAGGCTATCGGCCCAATGGCCTACATAAGCCTAGCCAACAAGGTTCCCTAGCTTACGCCACCCAAGAAAGTTATTTTCCTGTGCCACTGTAAAGCAGAGACACATAAGTGATCCCCAGGGTGTATTTCCTATTTCCCATCCACTCATCAAAATTTTTCTTGAAGAGTGCTAATGAAGAATTTTGCTTGACATAGATGGGTAGCCTGTTCCAGAGTATGGGAAGTCTCTCGGACAGGAATCTATCCCTCCAGCATGTCCTGTTTATTGTGGTGACAAGGTTTAGGTGCCTAGAGCGTGTAGCTTGGAGGGATTGGGATTTCTTTAGGTGTAGCATTTCCAACAGTTCTGGGTTTGACATAGCTTTATATGTTAGGCAGAAATCACCTCAGAGTAGGCGATATACTACGGAGTAAAGCTGGAGGTTTTTGAGGTGGTCAGTGTAGGTCATTTGTTTGAGGCCAGTAATCCTCTTTGTGAGGTACTTCTGCGGCCTTTCCAGCTGCTGCAGATGTCTTGTGAGGTACATTCCAAAAGGGGCATTGTCCTCTATAATGGGTCTAATGAGTGTCGAGTAGAGGGGAACAATGACCTCGTTTTTCCTGGATGAGAACACTTTTATGATGAGGTGTGCCACGTAGAAGGACTTCCTGACTACTGTGGCAATGTGACTATCAAAGGAAAGACTACTGTCCACCTGGGTCCCAAGGTCTCTTATCACGCATTCAGTATTAAGTAGATTGCTGCCTATGTGGTAGTTCATGGGTACAGAGTTTTTACCAAAGGGGATGACACTGCACTTTTTGGCACTGAGCTTGAGGCCATGGCTATGACACCAGGCATCTGTCTCAGCGAGGCCCTTCTGTAGGATGTCCACATCGTTTGGAGACTTGACTATGGCTCCTAGTTTGCAGTCATCTGTGAACTTCATTAGCCAGAGGCCTTCTGTGTTAGCCTGTACTTCAGAGAAGTAGATACCAAACAGGAGAGGTCTCAGGACAGAACCCTGTGGTACTCCACTTGTCCCTGCTTTGAGGTCAGATTTGGAGTCTGCAACTTTTACAGTGTGGGTTCTGTCAGTGAGCCAGTTGGCAACCCATCTTGCGATGTAGGGGTTTATAATTCTAGAATGGGGGAGGGTGTCAAAAGCCTTGGCGAGGTCAAGATAGGCTGTGTGAACCACCTTACCCTCATCTATGGCTTAGGTGACTGCCTCAAAGAAGTCGATCAAGTTCAGTAGGCATGCTCTGCCTTTTACATGCCCAAATTGGGTGTGATCCAGAGTTTGGAGGTTACCAATGTCTTTGTTTATGAGTTTCATGATGATACGTTCCATGGCCTTGCAGACCAGGCTCATCAGGCTAATAGATCGATAGTTCCCGGTGCCAGTGATTCTTTTGTGGCTATCCCGAGGCTGTTCAGGGAAACAGTGGGTGATTCCAGCCAACGTTCCATTGAAAATGTCCTCATTTCCTTGAATGGTGGTCCTGATATTGTATATGGAAGAGATGGTCAAGAAGGGGAAGGTAGTAACTATCAAGAGACAGCGACATTACTGTTACTGAGATGGGATGAGGAGAGGAGAGGAGAAGGAGTCTAACCAACCCGTTTACATTTATTGGCAAAGAGAAGGGCACAGAGACAGTACTGGAGATCCAGGACTTGCTCATGAGGGTGGAAAGACTGATTTTTAAGGAGATGTCAGTTTTCTTAAATATCCAGAGCCTTCAGCATTACACAGAATTGGATATTATGCTGAGAGGGCTGTGAGCAGTTAAAAATCCATCTACTCCCTTCGATCTCACCTGTGAGGAGGACAAATGCTTTCATGAGTGGTGGGTTAAAGCAGCTCACAAGTGTAGCACCAAGTAAGTGCAAATCTTAGTGGAATGGGACATTTAAAAAAAAACAAAAATTAAAGGAAGAAACAAAGGAGGTTTGTAGAGAAATTGTGGCTAGGGCTAACAATGATGTATTGCAACAATTTTTAGTAAATGTGAATGAGAAACTGTTATCTTATGAAAAAGAGATCATAGAGAGAAAAAAGAGCAAACTGTTCCGGGATCTCTGGGATTATGACAACAAGAAGGCATTTGTGGTGATAACCAATCCTAAAGCAAGACGTAACAGAGAATTTTGAAGGGGGTAGGAATGCTTCCAATGGCACAAAGCATCCGTCAACATTGGGGGAGAGTGGCATGTCTTCTATGGACAATGACAATGAGATTAAAAATGAGTTTCCTCATTTGTCATCAGTGGGTAATGAACAGTATGTGGTTCAGAATTTTCGAAAGCAACAAGGGAATCGTAAGCGAAGTTGGAATGGACAGGAAAGTAGAAGGGATAATATTAGTAGTACACAGACATTTAAGAGAGGTAAATAGTACTAAAACAACAAGCAATGAGGTTCTTGTTGAACCTATATATTATGTGGTTAACTTGTCTATTTACATTTTTACTGACTGAACTGAGCATGTTAAATAAGGGTTTAAAATTCATTCCAACTATGCTTCCTAGGTTAGATGAAATTAAAAAAGATATTTTTTGTTTTAACAGAAAATTGAATTTGATGGATTATATTGAGAATGTTAAAGAAAATGAGATATGCATGAAGAGTGAAAGTGATAACTCAATTTCAAGTAATGATAGTTTTTTTTTTTCATGTGACTCTAGTGAAAATGAGAATGCTTGTTGTAAGTTAAACACTGATAATATCAAAGTTAAAAGTGATTTTATGCCACCATGTAGAAATGAAAATATTCTTCAGTTTGGAATTTTCCTTAATTATTGTGTTGAAAAAGAATATGACGAGTTTAATGAGAATATAAAAAATATCTTATAATTTAAATAAAAATGAATGGAAAAGTTTGAAGGAATTAAGCCAAAGGAGAGATCTGGTATTCAAACTGGCAGACAAAGGGGGAAAATTGGTGGTTTTACATTATACCCAATATTTAAAAATGTGAACAAGTATATGAAAAGGTGGGGGCGGACACTATTAGAAGAGCTGAAGAATACAAAAAGTAATTAATGAAGGGTATAGGTTAAGGTATTTCTCATTTGAAGATATACAGTGTAAGTTTAAAGTTCGGGATTATTCTAGGGCCAAATTCTTTTGTGTCCCTAAAATTCATAAAAATGTAGTAGACATACCAGGATGCCATATAATCTCGGCATGTGGATATTATACACACAATTTAGTATGTTTTTTGCATGATTATTGTTTCCCAGTAGTAGAAAAATTACCATCTTATATTAAGGATGTATTTGATTTTCTAGGAAAAGTGAAAGATACGCCCCCAGATTTACTAACCATCCATGCAGGACTAGCTTAGTCCTGAGTGGAAGCATCCATTTAGGAGCAGGACGGCATTGTGCCATGCATATTAATGAGGTGTACTGCCTGAGCTCCTAATCTTACACAGAGTGTGTAAGAGTGCAGGATGCGTGCCAGAGAGCAAAGCTCAGAAAATATATATGCCCCCACAATGCAGAACAGCAGAAAGGCCTAAGAAATGAGTGAGACTGCTCATAGGTGTCTGCATATCCCCACCAACATACCCCCACATGTACAACAGCAAGTAAATACAAATAAAATGAATCATGGATATAAATAGAAGGTAAAATGTGTAATGATTGACAACTCCATACAGCTTCCAAATCCCCCACCTTCCCAAGAATCATTAAATATTACTGTCTAAATCAGTGCAATTGTAAGCAGAAATAAGCACTAGTAAGCAAGTGTAAGCACCAATAAGCAGTAGTAAGTGTATTTAAACACCAGTAAGTGAGTTTAAACCCATTTGCGTGGGGATAAGCAATATGTACACAAGTTAAGCAATATTGAAGCTAGCTCTCTGTAAGCATATTTAACCGGAGGTTAGCATTGCTTACCCTTGCACAAATCTGCGCAAACCGCTTACAACTGCTCAAAAGTCCCTTAATCACTCTGTATCCAACAGCCCTTGTTCTGCCCAGCAACAAAATAAGCAGCCTTGTGGGTCTTGAACCCAGGACCCTATACACTATAGTTACAGTAGTAAACCACCAAGCAATCACAACAGTACAGAAGAATGAGGTATCACCAAACAAGTCCTCACTATAGTAAAATCAAACTGAACCTGTGAAAGGAATCAGTATATAGTCATATGTTCCATAACTGACTACATAACATAAATATGTGAACTGAGGTACAGCAGTAAGCCCAGAAGTGAGGTGTAATTGTAAGAGTGTTAAAGTCCCCAGTAAAACACAAGGACCCCATACAGTGTACGTACACATGAATCATGGATACCAGACATACATATAAGATGTAATGAATAAGAACTCAATGCCAAAAAGAAAATATAATGCAAAGTGTAATGTAAGCAACGCCAAGCATTGCACAGGCCAGCTTAGGAGGTGTAAGCAATGTGTAGACCAGCTAACTCAGTATACCCCTTTAAACAATGCCAACCTTAGGTAAGCAGGCTTGCCCATAGCTTAGCCTTTTCAAAACCATCCAATCACGGAAAAGTGCGGGAAATCGGCCTTACTTAAACCCAACAGGTGGGAATACATCTTATAACTGGTTGTAGCTTCCCCTTGCAGGCACCATGTCAGGAAGGGAAGAAGGTGTGCCCTTTCGGGTGCAGTGCTGGTGCATCCAGGAGTCTAAAGTCATGGCAGGACTCCTCATCAAAGACCATAATCAGAGACTGCTGCAGGGCCAGTTCCAGGGCTCCCAATATAAGGTGAAGGCCTGGGACTGTCTCACCTTTGACCTTACCACTGCCACTGGCATACTCCAAACTGGTGAGCAGGTCAGGCATCACTATGCCGACCTGAAGTGGCATAAGGGGGACCTCTTGGAGCAGTGGATCCAAGAGGCTAGAGTGGCAGGGGATGTCCCAACTATGTGTACGTATCACCCCACTAGGTGTGTAATAATTATAAACCACAAAGGAAAGGAAGAAATCCACTAGTCACGAAACCAAGTTCACCAGTTTATTTGTGAGCGCTTTCATGCACCTTCAATACGTGCACTTCTTCAGACAAATAAATCAAAAACATGACTTGCTTAAATGCAAAAAATATGATCATCAATTATCTTGTTAAATAATTAATTAGACTGAATTATATAATTAACCTACTCAAGCTTGAGTAGGTTAATTATATAATTCAGTCTAATTAATTATTTAACAAGATAATTGATGATCATATTTTTTGCATTTAAGCAAGTCATGTTTTTGATTTATTTGTCTGAAGAAGTGCACGTATTGAAGGTGCATGAAAGCACTCACAAATAAACTGGTGAACTTGGTTTTGTGACTAGTGGATTTCTTCCTTTCCTTTGTGGTTTATAGTTTTCGGTTCTTTTGTTTTTTAGGTGTGTAATAATTGCCAGCTCATGTATATCATGGATAGGTTGGCTAAATATTCCTCTTATGTCCCCACATCTACAATGGAGTGGGCTGTGAACCAGGAGGTCCATGTCAGTTGCCTGGTGAGGTTGCAATGCCAGGCAGGTCAGTAATACTCATGCATTTACTGTCATAGGAAATAAAAGTAAAAGTATTAGTAAATTAGTTTCATGTATAAAACCTGTATTGTTCAAGGCAAGTACTGCATACACCAGAGAATATGGCAGGAAGAATCACATATAGTTTGTATGTAAATAAAGTGTAATAGTCTGACAATAAAGTTCTAACTGCTGGACTGCATGTGTATACTCTGGTATCATATGATAATGTAGATTTGCAATCATGTAATAGTACTGTTGTATTAAGCACTGTTACCCACACTGTGCACCATAAATAGAATGTGTAGGAATGCCTGTATATGACTGGTGTAATCCCCAGAGGCCATTTAGTACATCTGAGAGACACATAGACTGAAAACAGGGAAAAGACAGGCAACAAAACCCAAATAGCACATGCAACTGAGATGTGAACTGTTATATTTTTAGCACACACAGCCATGGTTCGAATCCTGGCAGTGGGAGTAGTCTGCTTTCAGAATCATACCCCACAACTGTACTGATATGTCCAGAATGTCAAGTAAAGTGACCCATATCTGGTGCCTGTCAACCTGTCCCCCTGTGGAATCAGTGGGATGATCCCAGAAGTATAGGCAGCAAACAGGAAATACAACTGATTGACACACATCTATAAGAACAAAGCTGGCACACGAGCAACTCCCCAAAACCTTATGAGAGTAAGAAGCCACATATGTCCCATTTACACCCCCATGTTGTCAAGGTGTGGCCAGAGTGTGCAGATTAACAGAGTGAGATGTATGTGCATAATAGTAATGTGTAATCTGGTACTGTGTGTGGCAACATTCGGGTAGTGCTAACAAACATTCCTCCCACAAGTCTGTCGGATAGCAACACTGTGCCCAGAAATACAAGAATGTTACCCTGTACTAGTACTATTTACATTGGTATTTTATGACACTGTGACTGATGCAGTTGCTCTGAATAATGAGGAATTAGTCATCACTGTTGCCCACACTGTCCTACAAAATATAACTGTCTAGGAAATCTGTATAAGAGAATTGTAATACAAGGTCAGAATGACAAAGTACAGGAGAATTATAAGACAGAAAGCAGATGGGAGATATACAGCAATATCTATATAGCACACACAACTCTGATGGACAGTCTTTAAGTTATAGCAGACACAGCCATGGTCTGAATCCTGGAAGTGGAAGTAGGCTGCATACAAAATCATACCCCACAACTGTACAGCTAAGACCAGGATGTCCAGTATATAGGCCCATATCTGCCTGTCCCCCTAGGAAGTCTGTGGGATGATCCCAGATGTTTAGCCAGCAAACAGGGAATACAAGTGATTGTCAAACATCTGTGAGAAAAAAACTGTCACTGTAGCAACTCCTGAAACTGTAAGGAGAGTAATAAGCCAAGTATGTCCTATCTACACTGCCATGTTGTTAAGCTGTGACCAGAGTGTGTATAGTAACAGAGTGAGATGTATGTACATAATACTAATGTGTAATCTGGAACTTTGTGTGGCAACAATCAGGTAGTGCTAACAATCATTGCTCCCACAGGTATGCTGGATACGAACACTGTGCTGACAAATGAAAACCTTTATACCCTGTACTGGTACTGTTTACTCTAGTAGTGTAGGGAATAGTGAGTGTTGCAGTTTCTCTGAATAATAAAGTATCACTGATTACTATCACCCACACTGTGCTACATAATATAAGTGGGTAGAAAAGCATGTATATGTGTGTGTCAAGTAAATAAAGGTTGAAGAGGGCAATAGTCTAGAAATGCCCCAGTACACCTGCATGTGGTCAAGACATGGCCAGAGTCTGTGCAGAAAGAGTTGGATAGCTATGTGTCCAACACCAACCTGGAATCTGGGAGTATGTGTAGAATCAGTTAGTTAGTGTTACCAAACATTTCCTCCACAGATATACCAGGTAAGAGGTGTACACTGCAAATAAAACCAATTCATGTATAATGATGACAGCAGCCATACTTGTAAGGTACAGATAACAGCACTGACTAGGAAAGTAATGTGGACTACAGGAATATACTAGTTGTTAATTGACATCTTTCTCTCCCCCCCACCATATCTCCAACAATAAACTACATACCCACCCCAACCGGTATGTAATGTCTCCAATGTTCTGATTATGCCATATTGGTTAATGAATATTTATACTTGTTTCTATGCATGTGCTATATTGAATTATTCCATCATTGTTGGCATGGTGCCATCAATGTACCTGCATGCTGTTGTTATTACCACTGTGGTCCCATATATGCATGTGTACTGTTTGCTATGCAACTGTTCCATATCTGGTGTCTGGCTTAATGGGAATATCTATGCATGCTGTTATACCTAACCCTGGAATGTGTTGACTATTACTAACTCACATATGATGATAAAATGTAAACACTATAGCACGTTTGGGAAGGCCGGTCCCAGAGGACCCACCTGTCCCACATCATCTGGCCATGGCACTGGGCACCAGCAGGCCTGGGGCCCAACCTGGGAACTCCATGTCCGTTGGTCCTGCACCACCTTCGGGTCAAACTGCCTCAGAGGATGGGACCCCCCCCCCTCAGGAGCGGGCATGGACAGGTACCTGTCACCCATCGCCAGGTCCAGGTCGTGGTGCATAGAGAGCTCAACCAGCAGCTTGGTGATCTTCTACACCAGCTCGAGGGCTGCATGTTGCAACTAGAGCATCAGTCTGGCTCTGCAACTCAGCCCCCAGCACAGCCACCATCAGGGCTGTGAAGGTGCAGTGGTGACTGTCCATGGGTAGGAACCTCAGTCCAACTATTTCCACTACGGGGCTCATGGGCTTCCGATTTCCCAACACTCCTCCCCATCAAGGTCTTTACCCCCCATATGTGTCATATACCACCCCTGTATGCATCTTGTTTGTCTTGTCTGTTAACCTACCCAGCCTACCTCCCAAATATATCTACTACCCCTCCCCAATATCCCACTATCACCTTAAAAAAAAGGGCAATCTGTTCCAAAAAAAAAAATCACGCCCCATACACAGCTGTCCATTTCGCACACGTATCCATTGGACACATGTAATCAGGTCTACTTGGCATCACAACATATTATTGTTGTCCTCACCCCTCTATCTCTCAGAGGGTTTGAGTGTCCAAATCTACCTCCAAATTCAGTCTATATGCACAGCTGTTGCTGTAGAAGAAATGGGCAGCTATGGACCTTCTCTACACCCTCCATGCACATCCCTAGCTCTTTTCCCTACTGTCTTTCCCTCTTTGTGTCCCTTTTTCACAACTTTCCTATCAACCCTTTTTTCTGTTCTTTTAAAGAAATTAGCATGGGGGTAATTGAGAGTAAGCACTTTTAAGCAGCAGTAAGCAGGTTTAAGCCTGTTTGCATGGGGGTACACACTGCCTACACAGGTTAAGCATTTTAAGAGCTAACCGAGTATAAGAAACTGTAACCGGAAGTGAGCAGTGCTTACTTCCACACAAACCCGTGCAGACCCACTTACAACTGCTCAAACGTGCCTTAATCACGCTGTATCCAATGACCCTTGTTCTGGCCAGCAACAAAATAAACAGCCTTTGGAAGGCTCAAACCCAGAACCCTGCACACCATAGAGAAAGTGATTTACCACTAAGCCATGTCAGATATACACAGCCCTGATGTTTTCACAAGCATATCATCCAGCCCAGTCATACAACAGTACAGGGAATGTATTCCAACATGTAGATGTGTGTGTGTGTGTGTGTGTGTGTGTGTGTGTGTGTGTGTGTGTGTGTGTGTGTGTGTGTGTGTGTGTGTGTGTGTGTGTGTGTGTGTGTGTGTGTGTGTGTGTGTGTGTGTCTGTGTGTGTGCATGTGCGTGTGTGTGTGTGTGTGTGTGTGTGTGTGTGTGTGTGTGTGTGTATATTAATATCTGCATAGATATATCTATATACGTAGATATAGATATAATATATTAATATATACATATATATATATATATATATATATATATATATATATATATATATAAACATAGAGACATACAAATGCATACATCTATAGATATATATGTCTACATCTATAAATATATATATATATATATATATATATATACATAGCAAGTTATATATATGTAAGCAGATATATATATATATCTATATATATATATATATAGGTAAATATGAACATACATCTGTAAATAACAATGGGAAAATAACATAAACATATATGTCCACATGCATCATTACTGGAGTTGAGAGGCCCCAAACAACATATGTCTTGTATGATTAGGTATGCCCCCCCCTCACAGTCAAACATGTCTGCCCTGCAATACACTGCCAACTGTTGCAGCCCCGATACCCAGGACCTGACATGACATGGCCACAAGATGCTAACAGTACTCCATCCCACCTGTATGATGTCAGGCTGGTATCAGTAACATATCATGCAGTACAGTCTGGCTCCCATAGGGAATGTACAATGTGGAAGCAATCAACATCCCTAGGATAAATGTACACAGACACATATATGCAAATGCATACATATATATATATATATATATATATATATATATATATATATAGACATAGATATATATGTAACTACACATACACACGCAGAGATATGTATAGTAAGATACATATGTAAAAGATGCACACATTATGGAACAGCTACTATTCCTACAGTTAGCACCTTACCAACTGGAGACTGTATGAGCCACCCATACAAATGACAATCATTGCCTGCAACATATACCCACAGAGAGGTCAAAGGATATAATACCACACACAGGTTTGCGTTAATGGGAAAGCTTTATTTGCGTACTATTACAGTTGTATATGTCATGTCATATAGCTGTTTAGACACGGACATCCATATAAACTGATTAATGCAACTGTGAAACAGTTGTACTAATACAGTAGTCTGGAAATGTTTACAAATGTTGCTGTCCAGGCCAAGACCATCAAGTAGTACAATAGTAAAGACAGACTGGGCCACAGGATACCAAACAATCAACAGTAAGTAATGCAGATGTATAGTTCAGAAGCCTCAATCTACACTCTGTAGACAATCCCTAGGGGGTAAAGACCTCAGTTGACACAATGGGATGTAACTGTTACATAACAAGGCATAACTGACACCATTACAAGCACATATGGCAGGTGGCAGTAGGCCTGCATTTACCCAAGGTGGATTGTATGGTAATGTACATCCAGATACTTTAAGGCAGCTCACCCCTGATAGCCCCACATGTTGTAACTGCCTAGGTTAGTTATGGTGCATCCCCACCAAGACTCAATAATACAGAGCCATACACTATTGTTACATACACTGGCCTCTGGAGTGCACAAGGGCACACATGTATTGTGTAGTGGAAGCCCACACATATATGGCCCCAACCCCACCATATATGTGGGGGACACAACAGCAGTGGACTGATGGCAGGAATGGCAGCATGACATACTCACAGCCCACTACAGAACAACTCCTGACAGCATGTCATATGTGCAAACCCTTGTATGTAGGTGGAGGACAAAGGCTGGAATACAGGCCCATATGTGTTAAACTGTTGTCATACACTAAGCAAGTCGCTGGTGTTACAGAATAGTCTGCAACATACCCTTAGTCAAGGATTTTAAGTTAGAAGCAGAAATGGATGCAGCCATGTACTGATAGCACTCAACACACACACTGCTAGTGAAATATCTGACACAAGACTTGTGTGGTGGACAGACAAAACATAATAGGCACACCTCTGGCCATCAAGAGGATAGGCCTAAAGTTGAGAGCTATGCAGACAGACTGCATTCCAAGGTAAAGTAGTATGTACACACAAACCCTGTAACACCAGAACTATACAATGCATACATCAACTCTACTCACACTCTGTCTGTAGTTCTGGAACCCCCCACAAATATGTAGCTAGCCTGAGTATGCAGGTTCTCCTGTAAGAAGTATTGCTACCTGCTGTCTGTAACATCAATGCCCACACACAGGAAGGATGTCCATCGCACAGGAAAGGTATAAGAACCACGCCAACATGATGTAGGGATTTATAGTAGGTGGTTGCCATGACAGCGGTAATTGGGAGTACTAAACAGCAAATTGCTTGCAGTTAGCAAGTGGAGGACACTGGTGCAGAGGCCATCACCTAATCATGTGCATCACCTACAAAACCATGCTGCAATCTATTAGCAGCTCAATCCATTTACTGGAGAGAGAGACTGAGAGAGAGAAAGAAAGAAAGAAAGAAAGAAAGAAAGAAAGAAAGAAAGAAAGAAAGAAAGAAAGAAAGAAACAAGCCTAAGGCAAAGCAAAAGCCAAAGGAAAAGAACTATAAGAACATCTAGCAGACTATCCAGAAGAGACATCATTCCCACAACAGGTATGTGAAGTATATATTCAGGTAATTGAATGTAGTACCTGGTCCATAATAATGGGATAGATGATGTGGAATGATTTATATGTGCCATCAGGTGTTGTTGCAATGATGTTCAACTGAACAACTGCTATGGACAATAGTGTTTGTCCCTGTGGGTAGTGGGCCATAGTCATCAACTGTGCAGATAAGCACTGACTGACAAGATGTAAACCATCATAGTGTATGTTGTGTAATGGGAAGTATGTATATTACGTGGCCAATAGCTGGTGGTGGAAGTAATGCCATTATGATGGACACATGGGACCCACAGCCCACCCCTTGCAGGATACTCAGGTTAATCTGTAATGTAGTATGCAGGAATGACATAGGTGTGTAATAGGGTTACCTACAATCAGGTCCTACATATACCCCCCAATGTCAGGCTGTGTCCATATGAGGCCAGTGTCTGCATTGTAGCTAGGCAGAACAGTGCAGCTGTGCAGGAAGGTGTTGTGAGATTGTGGACCTGATGTCTGAATGTACCCCACATATAGGTATGCATATGTGTACATATGTACACATATATTATATATATATATATATATATATATATATATATATATATATATATATATATATATATATATATATATATATATATATCAGCATGTATGTCCACAAATATACATATACCCATGTGTAGACATATATATGAGCACATATATACATTGCCTATATCTACACATATATAGATATATACCTGTATGCACATGTCTACATATATACAAACACAAACACAAACATATATGTATGTAATTGGATCTACTTCACTACACCGACACGCCACAAAGCCGACACCCAAAACATCAAGACCAAAAGAACGAAAACACACAATATCGACAACTCACAAAACCGAACACCATACACCGACACCCAAAACACCGACACACAAAACGTAAACTGCACATTACACACAACTATATATGCACTAACCTTAACCCAAACCCTAACCCTGAGGTCCGACACTACCGCACACTTACCCTACCCGCACCCTAACCCTAACTCACTTAACCCACCCCTAAACCTAAAGTCCGTCACTATCGCACACTTACCCTACCTGCACCCTAACCCTAACTCACTTAACCCACCCTTAAACATAAAGTCCATCACTATCGCACACTCAACCTACCCGCACCCTAACCCTAACTCACTTAACCCACCCTTAAACATAAAGTCCGTCACTATCGCACACTCACCCTACCCGCACCCTAACCCTAACTCACTTAACCCGCCCCTAAAACTACAGTCTGTCACTATCACACACTTACATTAACCGCACCCTAACCCTAAGTCCGACACGACTGCACACTCACCTTTCCCACACCCTAACCCTAAATCCCTCATTATCGCACACTTACCTGTCCGCTCCATAACCCTAAATCCCTCACTATCGCACACTTACCGAGTCGCGCTCACACATTCCCATGTCAGTGTTTTGGCTGTCAGGATTTCACCTTGTCGATCATCTGCGTCATCGGTCTTTTGGTCTTGGTGTTTTGGGTGTCGGCTTTGTGGCGTGTCGGTGAAGTAAAGTAGACCCATGTAATTGCATGTCCCCTATATTACTACCAAAGTGATGCATGCTGTGTGTGAAGCAACAGCACACATAGCAATACACACAGATATCTACAGTTGGCAGTGTGTGCAACATGGACGGGTATGTTACATGTTATTCCCTTTTTGGACCACATTGCCCTCGTCTGTGAAGTATGCAATGGAAATATGGGGAAGTATGGCAGGGATAGTTGTGGAGGTGGTCAGGGTTGGTAGATATAGAGGACAGTCTACAGGGGTGGTATGTGACACATGTGGTGGGTAAACACCCTGGATGGTGTGTGTGTGGTCTGTGATGTGGATGCCCAATGGGCACAAGCCTCCCATACACTGCTACTCACAACAGCAGTCTAAGTCCTGAAGGTGCCTGGCCTGGAGGCTGAGCAGAAGGAACATGTTGGCCCTGTGAATGTGTATTAGGTGCCTCAGAGTGATGTAGCACATTCCACATGTGTCTGTGGAGCCTGGTATGGAACAGAGCCAGGACCTGACCTCAGAGGACAGGAACATGTCAGTGTGTGTGCCCCCGGTGGGGGACAATATTCCCTGGGTTGGTTCCACCTCATGGTATTGCTGGACCAGTACATGAGGAGGCCCCAGGTTGGGACACCCATGTGATGTGGCCAGGTAACATGGGCAGATAGGTTTGGAGAGGTGGTTCTGCTGGCCAGTAGTACATACACATGTTATTGTGTCACTGTTATAGAATATATGTTGGTAGTAATAGTCTACACATTCCTGGAACATGTCCGACAGCATGCATAGATATCCCCAATAACACAGAATGTCAGATGTGCAGCAATCGCAAAGTAGCCATACCACAGGCAAATATGGAACCATAGTGGCCCTGACAATGGCATGCAGGTGAATAGTCTGTAACAGGCCAGCAATAATAGTGTCCACACAGGGAACATGGCTACAATCACATGGCAGAAAGTGGGGTACAATACAATATCTGTCCCACTGGTAGATAAGCTGTAGCCATACCTAATGAGTTGTGTGTACAGTTTGTTGAAGCTGATATGGGGGGGTAACAAAGATGTGTATTATGAACTGTGGTAACCTTGCTGTATGAGTTGCTCAGACCTGTTTCCATCTTTATGTTTTTCAGCCAAGATGTCACATGCATGCTTGCCTACCTATTCAACAGCTGAGAATGAAGTGCTTATCACACACCTGATCCAGCACTACCCAGTGCTGTTTGGTAGAGCTGCCCATGAACAGCAGGAGCGGACTGACCTGTGGAATGACCTAGTCCACAGGGTCAATGATGATGGACTGCACAACCGTACTTATGACCAGGTCCGGCATCATTGTACTGACCTGCTTCACAATGCTCATCGGCATTATGCTGCAGTCCGGAGGCATCACCTCACCACAGGGGGGGCATGCCATCCATCCTCAATGACATATGTGGTTGATCTCCTGGCCAGCCTTGCGACACCTGCCCGTCAGGCCAACCCCAACCGCTGGACACCTTTGTGGAGGTGGATGGCACCCACACACCAGCCAAGGAATGTGCAGGTAAGGACACAGGGCACATCAGTAAACCACCATTGTGTATACATCCGCATCAGTACAGGTAGCTCATGCATATCTGACATGTCATAGATATATTGTGTTGCTGCATAGTACTGATAAACAGATGTCCAGATGAGGTAGTATTTTGGAAGTATATCGTTGATGTATTGTAATACTGCATCCACCCTGTAGCACTGCCACAGGTGTTGCCTCTGACATTGCATTTCTCACCCTCTTACATAGGTCCCTCCGGGATACCACCAAGGCAACAGCCTGTAGCTGGTGAGTATGGTTTATGTAGATGCTTGCCGACACATCGGGCATGTAATGGAGATGGTATATTCCATGCACACATCTAACACACCTACCCTGAATGCATGCTGTAAATGCACACGTATTGTTGCTGTGAAATGCATGGCGTCACAGGAGTGACCATGTTGGGGTATTGGAAGAGTATGTCAGACAACTGCATGATAACTAACATCCTGTCATTGTGGAATGTGTCCACATTGAGTTAACATAATGGTGGGAGACATGACCTACAGTAGGGACATGTTCAGAACAATACCCATATACAATGCAACACCAGTGTATATACCTGTAGGACAATGGCAACTGCTGCAGAGATACACTATGGCATAAGGCATTACAGTAGTCCACACGATCAGCTGGGACTAGGCTGTAACATGTGGTGTTCAGTGTATGGGACACTGCAAAGTGACATACGTGTAGGTATTATTTGTCATGCATCTGCAAAAAAACAGAAGGAGGGGGTGTCAGCATGACACACCAGTGCACTGCAGCAGGGATCCTAAAGATGTTAGGAATGGCTCTATCTGGACTTAGTCAGGTTCTGGACCTGTGACAGCCATAACCCTACCCCCACAGCAATAGTGACAGCAGTGTGTGAACACCATGGGATGTGCACATGAGTAGACCTTGCAGTCATGCAGAATAGGGGGATATGTGTAGGGCAGACTGAACATACACTGGCAAATGCAGATGGCCCATGCTGGTATATCCCTGCCAGGAGTAGTGACTGCTGTAGTACACACAAGAGGTGCGATAACTCATCATGATAAGGGCGTGCACACATATGCCCACATGGTGTGTATGCATTGCAGTCAGCAGCTGCACACCTAATGCAATCTGTAGACACTGCATGTGAAAGTACAGGACATATGTCACATATCGGGCTCATGTACTGCTGAGATATGCGGTGATGTGGTCCCATGGCAGCTCAAGGATTGGTGCGTCAAATCAATAAAGGTGTGTACACCCCCCATTGCCATGGTATGCTCTGTTGGTTGTCAGTGTAAGAGTATTGGCATGGTCATACATTGTCTGCCGATGCTGAGAGCTGTGCATCAGACATCAGGCATTCACAAATGACATCTGTCCACATATCATACCAGGTATGTTTTGCTGGAAAACATAGGGGCTGTGAGCATAAAGCTGACATAACTGACACAGTAGTACACATTCAGCAATGGGCCATACACCTGAGAGGTGTGGTGCACAGTACATAGCAGGAGGCAGAACAGGTGCACAGAAATACCATGTTCATGGGCACAGTGGTATCCAGGGGAAGGGGCTTCACCTAGTGACACAGCACATGCATCACACACATGTATACTGTTGCCAGCATGGACTGACTATAGCTGCACTGCATGCTGTCAGGTACTATATGTTATGCATGTTGACAAAAGGGTAATCAGAGGACTGTGTGTACTTTCATTGTGCAACCTCACCTGTATGTGTGTGTGGGTCCTGGTGGGTAGTCAGTTTGTCTGTAGGGTCACTCTGGTGAAGTGGAGGGAGCCTGATGCATGTAGGATGCTTGTGTGCATGTGTGTGTGTTTGTGTGGCTGTTCGTTTATGCACATGTGTGATTGTGGGGTGTTCATACAGCTGTACCTCCCTCTGTGATCATGCAGTACATGTACATGGACTGCCACATTACACACTAGGGATACCTGTCATGTGTGTAATCACAGGACAGCTGATAGTATAATATGGTCTGAAGCATGGAACAGGCATCCAGTGGGAAGGTAGACACCAGGTACACCTTTAGTATCATATTCAGCAAAGAGGTCACCCACAACCCACATATGCAGCACTACAGATGCATTGGGGAAGTACTAGTCAACACCAGGGAGTGTATCCAATATTACAGTTGTCACATGATAGTCTGAAGGAGCAGCATGACTGGCATGTAGTGAGCATTGCATACACATGACACACCAGTGCATGATATTATGGATAGAACATAGTAGCCCACACATATAGGAGCCATGCTCATGATGCCCGGACATACAGTGGGTGCATACAGAATGACAGCAGTGAGGCCATGTAAAACCACTACACACAGGTCAGGCAGGTAAAGTAGGAACAGGCATTGTATTGTGACTGCCTGTGTAGGCATTTAGAGGACTGCTATGTTAATGAGTGGTATCAATGTGTGTATGTTAACAAGTGTGATAAAGGATGAGGTACCACATGGACATATATGTGGGACTGTCTGTAAAGCCATGTTCAGGTAGGTATTACAAAGGTGTGTGCGTGTGTGTATGTGTGTGTGTGTGTTTGTTTGTGTACTGTTAGGCAATGCTGTACAGGTTTTAAGGTGCATTTATTGTTTTCCCCCACAAGTGGCGAGGTGGGTCAGGGTCTCTCCTACATGCAATCTGATGCTGGTGTCCATACAGGCACAGAAGATGATGATAGTACTGAAGAGGCACAGGTGGGGATGTCAGGGGCTGACACTGTGCCAACTTTTGACATCCCCCTTTTAGCCACCCCAACTCCACACACAGTTTCAGTGCCTATACACACCCCATTACCAGTGGCCATAGCGGAGGGACAGCTGATGTTCGGTGGCAGTGCACAGGAAAGTGTGGTAACCATGCTACTATGTCCGGTCTCAGCAGGCATAGCTGGATGTCTGGCAGGGGACCACAAAGCCAGTTGTCCCAGGGTGCTCGTGGTAGGGCCGCTGGAAATCATGCCCCTGGCAGAGCCAACATAGCTGGTACCAGCAGGCACATGTTTCAGGCTGTCATGGTGGTGCAGGCACATATAGACTGTTACCACAGACAGAGCCTGAGGCTGCAGAGGGCTGCTCTATCATCTGCAAATGACAATGCCCATGACCTGGCTGATGCCATCTGTGGATTAAATGAGTTCATGGATAGATGGTCTGGTGAGATGATGGCCCTCATCGACCTTGGTCTGTCCATGCTTGAACATGTGGTGGGAGTGCGGTGATGGCCACGTGGACGTAGGCCAGCAATGCCAACAGCTGGCAGTCAACGTGGATGTGCTAGGTCACCAAGGGGCTCCCATAGTGGCAGTACCAGCCCAGCACTGCAGGGTGGGGCACTGTCCACACCACACCACAGCAGGCCATGAGCATGTGGTCCTGGCTGGTCCCAAGAGGGACCTGGTACCAGCAGATATTTTTTATCATCAGGTAAGAGTGGCACATCGAGGCCTGTACCTGGACATGCCCATGGAACCCCTGGCAGGCACAGTTCACATGTCCATGGCCGGAAGCAGTGAACTGCACACCCTGCCAGGTATGGTCTGCAGCTGTTCAGAAACACCTGTGTAGGGCAGCCACACGGCAGCACTGTGTGCATGCATACCCACATACTATGCAAACACACCTAGGGCAACCCCATACCCACACACACCACATCACCACACCCAGCTCACCACAGTACACCACTTACCCACACAGATGGTGTAAAATGTATGGCCCACCATTGGCCTCTAACAAACCAACACCACACCCTGTGCATATGATGATACCTGTGCCACATCCCTGTCATCCATACCATCAATGCAGGGACAGGCTGATATGGCTCTGATGTACACAGTGACTGTACTACAGTGTACTGCAGTACTGCAGTGTAACATGTTGTAAGGAGTAAATTGTAATGCATAAATGGCAGGTAGTGTAGCAGTCCAGCAATGATGCATTATAGCTGTTAGTAACATTGGTTGATTTCAGTCCCTATAATGTGTGTTGTAGGTGTACATGTCAGCACGTGGATGGTCTACAGTCATATTCCACAACGGGGTATGTCACTGTGATGACACCATGGCTGTGACATATCTGGGATACAGTTGAACACGTCACAGGTTGCTAAGATGGTTATTGCCTTTGCCACATGAACAGGTGACCCGCTGAGGTGTGTATACTCTGCAACCTGATGTAGACCCATCCACACACACGCACTGTTACTTGGCAACACTGGGGCTAGACCCCTACCTAGCTATGTAGCAATACTGAAGTGTCTACAGTTACATTCCACATGATGGATCATTACCCAGTAAGGGGTATATACTGTGACACAGTTGACACACCAGGGATACAACAGGGAGGCCTCGGTGTTCAGCTATGCCCGCAGGTGTGCCTGTTGTCAGTACTACATTTAGCACTCTGCTCTTGCCTGGATTAGCATTGTCAACAGTAGTACTGCCATGATACACTACATGCCAGTGTGACAGCAAGTACCCTGGATTACTACCCCTGTATGTAACACATTCACATGGATAACAGTGCTGTACAGGTCTCATATACTTGTGTGTCCCAGACATGATACTCACATGCCTTGCTACTGTAATGACAGCACATAGATGCATGTATTGTACTTGGCATTGTATACACTTATTACAGATGTCATTACCCTGCTATGTTATCAGACTGGGTGGTGAGCACTGGTTACCAGGGCTAAGCCATGCTTAGTGCGTATCAACATTGCTGCAATATAACAGCTGAGCTGATTTGCACACTGGTAAGCGAAGCCTACACTGTGTAAGCGCCCGTACGTTTACCCATAGATCAGCACCCGTTAGCTTCGCGCAAACCTGCGCAAACCCACTTAAAGCTGCTCAAAGCTGCCTTAACCACTCTGTATCGACAGCCCTTGTTCTGCCAGCAACAAAATGAACAGCCCTTGCAGGTCTTTAAGCCAGGACCCTGTACACTGAAGCACTTAACCACTATGCTATGACCACTCTGAAGACAGCTGTTGTTGTACCAATATAGCTGTCAATACACATATTGAGTAGTATTGAACAATTGCCTTTAGTTCCTAAATTGTGTAGTCCTTGTTAGTAATATGACTGTTGCATCACATATGTTGTTTTATCATAATGTATACGTAGCAAATACATATGGTGATACACATCTGGGAGGGTATACACAACCGTGAGGTTTACTCATGACAGGAATATGGTTGTATATAAATATATATATATATATATATATATATATATATATATATATATATATATATATATATATATATATATATATATATATATATAGGTCTATATATGTCTACATGTACATACACATGTATACTCATACATATGTCTGTATACACATCTGTGGGTTCATAGGTTAGTACTAGGCTATCAGCCCTAGGGCATATACAAGCCTAGCCATAACAATTCCCTGGCTATTTCTTCCCATACTATTTACTTCCCTGGAACCCTGTCTATCAGGGTGACTGACATGATCCCTGGGGTGAATTTCCTTTCTCCCATCCAATCATCAAGGTTCCTTTTGAAGAGGGCCAAAGAGGCATTCTGCTTGACATGTATGGGCAATCTATTCCAGAGTCTGGGGAGTCTCTAGGACTGGTATAGTGCTTCATATATATGGCTATGTGTACATCTCTTCGTATGTACATATATATATGGCAGCGCTACAGAATCCTGAAAGCCCAACATCCTGAAGACCAAACTCCTGAGACCAAACTCCTGAAAATCCACACTCCTGAACACTCTTACTCTTGGAAACCCAAACCCTGTAAACACACAGGATATCAACAGTACGATATCCCAGCACAAGTACATAAAGAAACATATTACCCATCAACTATATGCAGGGGGCAAGCCCCCATGCACCCCTCAAGTGGGGGGTGGTGCCAACCACACCCCCTGCTACTCAAATATAATAACGTCAAGATTGCACTTTAGTACACTAAGTGCAAACTCAGAGTTGATATATTTATATAGCAGGGGTGTTGGGGACACAGCCCCCCACATGGGGGGTGCAGAGGGGCATGCCCCCTGGTTATACTTGGAGAAGAGTAATATTGATTGTGTTTTATTTGTTTCTGTATGTACTTGTGCTGGAATATAATATGTGTTGGTATCCTGTGTGTTTTCAGGATGTTGAGTTTTCAGGTGTTTGAGTTGTCAGGATTTTGAACTTTTAAGAGATTGGTCTCTGGAGTTTGGTCATCAGGATTTTGAGCTTCCAGGATTCTGTAGAACTCCCATATACATAGATGCATGTATATATAGATATATGTATATAAAGATATACGTATATGTATATATAGATATATGTATATATAGCTATATATGTATGCACATCCTATGTGTGCAGATATGCCTAGTTATGTTGGTCTATATGTAGATATCAATAACTATATGTGCATACATATCTATTCTGATATACCTACTACTGTTAAAATATATGGAGCTATCCATACGTATATGTGCATATGTATCTCTATCTGTATATGTGTAGACATATATTGCTCTGTATATGTATATATCTGGGTGTTTATATGTATATCTATGTACATATACATATCCATCTATGTATGTTGATATGTATATGTGTATGTATCTGTATAGATATCTGGATAATTATATGTACATATATCCTCACCATATGTCCTGAACATGGAGTGTAGCCCTACCACAACCCCTATAGTCCAAACTTCATAGTGCATGGGGATGTCAGGTATGTATAACAGGTATAATTGTAGACTATTGCTACTGTAATAGGGATTGTCTTCACAGACATGGTGTGTGTGGGAGGTCACATCTGCTTTTACCATGTGTGCCATTGGCTACTGACAGACATCCTAAGGACATTACAGTACAGTACCACTGTTAGCACATAATGCTCCTATGGACTACAGCAGAGATAATGGCCAATATATGTGGACAGTCTGACATGCTCTGGGTAGTCCAGAAGTATACACATAACCCCTTAATACAAGACATGTGGACCAATCCTGACAATGTGGATATTAACAGCCATGTAGATTGGTATACCACTTATCTACTGGTATACATGTGCCCCCATAGGTTATGCATTCACACACCCCTGTCTGTCCTGCCACATAATAACCACTGATACAGAGGTGCCATGGCCACATACTACCTACTAGATATTGACATACATCTGTACAGCATCCCACTGCTCTGTCTGACATACACGACTGTTACTGTGGCCTGGCAGCAGTACATCCGGCAAGTATCTGGACATTACATCTCAATGGGTAAGTACACTAAGCTGCTAGGCATGTAACAATGCACTGTGCAGGCTACAGGCAGACTGGCTCACCACTGGCCTACATTTCCTATGGGGGGAATGCACAAGTATCTGCATACATAGCAGGCTCTACAGGCATGCCACAGCACAGAGTAACATACACATGTGTAAAAGTGCATAACCACAACCAATGTGAACACAGCCAAAGCCACAAATGGTATGCTAGCATAATATTACAGTATATGGACTATCTGTTCAACAACAACCTCATATGTGCCACTCACACACTAACCCTACATATATTACGTCACTACACAGTGTGGTCCAATGCCTGTCTGTGGTATGGAACATATGCATGTATGGCCCTACAAACATGTAAGCTGATAGGGTAACATACAGTGGAGCAGCATCTAACATCAGATAGAACAGGACCAAGAACAATAACATCTACCACAGTCTATACACAGGCCAAGGTACATATTAACAATACACACACACTGCCGACAATCACCATAAGTATACAGACCTCAGTACTGTACATGCAACCACAGAATGTCCAGGTTATGTCATCAAATATAACCCCTACTATACATAACATGTGTAGCAGTCTGCTATCTCACTGGCTTTTTATCAGATATGATGTCACTAATTATGGTGTACAGCACATATGCACCCCTTACTGCATGACTTATGTACAAAGGTTTACAGCGTTGTGGCTGGAGGCACATACACAGGGCCAATATTGATGTGTTGCTGTGATAACCTCATATATTCACTGTTGTAGCAGGATTTGTTGCAACATATGTCCTATGAGGGATATGAAGTCAGTAATTCTCACGGCTGTCACCATCTACAGACAGCGATCCTCACACTACCTCTGCAGTTCACATATAGGTGCTCTGTGGGTAACACATGAAACAAAAAGCACCACACACTGCCCAGTCTGCAGAAGACCCTACAGATGGGGGGTTCCTCATAAACATAGCACTGACATGGCAGGTATTAAAACATGTAGGACAGCCATATCCACACACACCATGTTAAACCAACATTTCTCCAAATGAAGTATAGCAGCACTTATAGTCTGTAGTCAGGTCAGGAACATCCCCCTCTTGCATGTTGGCCTGATTCCACAGTGTATGTTGTTAGAGGTAAATCCCCAATTCATCTAAAATGCTGTTTGCCAAACAACAGATCGGGTTCCTGCTCACAGTGAATGAAAGGCCCAACAACAGCATGATTTTCTTAGATATTGGAGTGTGTTTCCATGCAATTGGCTATGGGAATGTTACCACAGCTGTTCCACATGCAGTCAGCTAGAGGAGAGCTGCAATTCATGCAGAGGCCATAAGCTGATCATGAGCATCACTTTAAATACACATGCTGCTGCCTAAGCCAAGCAGGTGTAAGTCTCCACATCCACCAGAGAGGGAGTGAGAGAGGCAGACAGAGGCAAAGAAAAGTCAGGGAGGGGTGGGAGAGTAAAACTTAAGCATGTTTGTGTCACACAGGGTATCAAATCCCCGACAACTATGTAGTGCAATCACGTGCCCATGCAGTTATTAGATGTGCCACATAGGTTACATGTTGAGGAGCCCTCAGAACATATATGTGATGGTGAATGACATCTGCAACAGGGATATAGTAGCTATGCGGTAGTTGTAGTACATGTGCCTGTCCACATGAACAGGTGCCAGTGTCAACACAGCCACACTCTCAAAGGGACGCACACACATTGACACAGTTGGCAGGGCCAGGAATACAACTTATCACTAGTGGAATTGCCACAACACAGTACTGTGCAGGTATCACATGCACCACAGGGGTCATACAGAGGTTATAAGGGCAAAGGGTATGTGGAGGTGTCTGACATCAGACAGCATGCTTCAGTATGCCAATGGGGGTTGTAGTGAGCGTGAATGTGGTCATACGCATCATACAACACACACACACAGATATGGGTGCTAGTACTGACATGCATGGGCGCATTTCTTCATGGGTGTGTTGTGGTCGATGGTGCCAGATGGCTACACCAGGCTAGGTGAACTGTATTCCTTGGCATCAGGCCACATGACAATGGTCTGCATTGTGGCTCAGGGGTGTATTGTCTAGGGTTACCCACATATGTGGGTATTATATTCACCATCCAGTCACCTGGGTGACTATTGTGTATGACCAATGCTGTGCATTGCTTGCCATGTATATGTTCCTTAGTCCATGACATGGACAGTGTCTGCAATGTGCACACCTCCCACATGCATGTGCAGGGACATGTGAAACTTTACCTGGGGTGTCTGGTCCATGTTGTTTACACAGATTGTTATCATCAGATGTGCCAGTCCTGGCCTCATGTGGCAGGAACTGTTAATGGACAGCAGGTTGACCCTGCACCTACATTGATAGCATGATACGGGTATACCCTGGTGTCAGTGGCATCTGTCCACACAGGGCTTGTGATTCAGGCATGGTATGTTCTTTGTGGTTCACATTTGATGGCACCACAGGTGTTGCAGGTGTCCAGTGGGGAACATGGGGGATGCCCTCTGTAGCCCACTGCAATAACATCATGGTTACTGTGAGTGGGCAATATGCAGGGTACTACCAACATAACGGTTGTTGTGTAAGCAAGTGTGTGTGCATGAGACATAGGTTGAGAGTGTTCCCTGGGTAATACAAGTGTTGCTAACACGGTACAGCTGGCATTGATGTCAGATGTAAGGGTATGGATCCCCAGCCTCTCGGCTATTTCACATCTGTTATCCCTGTACAGTGGACATTGTGATATATACCTGGGCCACCATATATGAAGTTTGCAACACACACACACACACACACACACACACACACACACACACACACACACACACACACACACACACACACACACACACACACACACACACACACACACACACACACACACACACACACACACACACACACACACACCCACACACACCCATACACACCCACACACACACACACACACACACACACACACACACACACACACACACACACACACACACACACACACCTGTCATGTCTGGGATTAAAACTCCTACCTAACTAGTATATTACACTACAACACTACACAGTTATAGGACGCACCACGGAGATTATTGGAATATTCCTTCCCCAAAGGTGTATTTCACAGCGAATGACATCAGCAGGATTGCCAAAGTAGGGCATTTGAATTGTACTGAGTGTGAGTAGCCTAAAATACATTGCTCCCTACACAGACATAGAAACACACACAAAACATCCACAACTGCCATGTGTGGGGATAGAACCCCCACCAGAATTCTATATCACACTACAACATGATGCTATTCTAGGATGCATCACAGGGATTTTTGGAGTGCCCTTTCCCCAAAGGTGTATTTCACAGTGAATGACATCAGCAGTATTGCCAAAGTATGGAATTTGAATTGTACTGAGTGTGAGTAGCCTAAAATGCATTGCTCCCTACACAGACATAGAAACACACACAAAACATCCACAACTGCCATGTGTGAGGATAGTACTCCTACCAGAGTTCTATATCACACTACAACATGAGGCTGTTATAGGACACACCACAGGGATTGCTGGAGTGCCCTTTCTTCAAAGATGTATTTCATAGTGTATGACATAGGCAGGATAGCCAAAGTAGGGCATTTGAATGTATTGAGTGTGACTAGCCTAAAAGACATTGCTCCTTACACAGACAGAGAGACACACACGCAGTCGCTATGTCTGGGATTTGAATTCCTACCTAACTAGTTTTTCACACTACAACAGTACACAGTTATAGGATGCACTAGAGAGATTACTGGGCTACAGCTTCCTGAAAGGTGTATTTCATAGTGGATGACATCAGCAGCCTTGCCAATGTAGGGCATTTGAATTGTAGTCAGTGTGACTAGCCTAAAAAGCATTGGTCTCTGCACAGAGACACACACAAACGCAGCTGCCATGTCTGGGATTAGAACTCTTACCTAATTATTTTATCACACAACAGCAGTACACAGTTATAGGACTCGCCAGAGATCACTGGGCTACAAATTTCCCAAAGGTGTATTTCAAGGTAGATGACATCAGCAGCCTTGCCAAAGTAGGGCATTTGGTGTGTAGGGAGTGTGACTAGCCTAAGAAGCATTGCTCTCTACACAGACAGAGACACACACAAACACAGCTGCCATGACTGGGATTAGAACTCTTACCTAACTATTTTATCACACTACAGCACACAGTTATAGGACGCGGCACAGAGATCACTGGGCTACAAATTTCCCAAGGGTGTATTTCAAGGTGGATGACATCAGCAGCCTTGCCAAAGTAGGGCATTTGAATTGTAGGGAGTGTGACTAGCCTAAAAAGCATTGCTCTCTATGCAGACAGAGACAGACAGACTCACACACACAAACACACACACACACACACACACACACACACACACACACACACACACACATACACGCACACACACACACGCACACACACACTGTTGTCCCATCTGGGAGTGGAATTCCTACTTAACTAGTTTATCACATTATAGTAGTACGCAGTTATAGGTCATGCCATGGAGATTACTGGGGTACAACTTTCCCAAAGGTGTATTTTACAGTGGATAAAATCAGCAGGCTTGTCATAGTGGGGCTATGTGGAGGGCAGTGTGTGTGCATGGGCCATAACCCATTCATCTAGTGGTTGACACACCACATACGGGCACACGCAGGGTCATATTCCACAGGTATGTGCATACAGCTGCTAGATGACTACTTCCTTGTACATTCTTGCTGCACATCTAGCACTTGCACCAGATAGTCGGTACTGCTGACAGATACCGTTGGCTAATATCTAAAGTGAGTGACATCTGAACCTCATGTGGTTGTAGCCCTTTGGCTGTGTGCCGGGTGGGACAGGCCTGATTGGCTCCTTGTCACTGTCACCCACTTCCACACATCTATGTACGTCTACTTTTGGCTTATTATAGTGTGTTGTCCTTGGATATATGTCTGTATTCCTATCCACTGTGTGTGCAAAGCATGAGTGGTGCATACTGAGGAGTGTCTGCACTAACATCTGTGACTGCCAGATATGTCTGGTCCACTGTTGTTTGGTAACATGGCCTTCATTTGTTTAAGTGTGTGAGCATGCCCAGTATGACCTTTCAGTATGTTGTTGACTGACATTGCCTTCATTTCTCTAAGTGTGTGAGCATGCCCAGTATGCCCATCTGTATTGAATGTGTGGATCGAGTCCAGGTAGTTTGTACTGTAGTGCAGACCTTTGTGTTGTACACCTACAGGTAGCATACTGTTTCTGCAGGGTATCCGTCAATCATTTGGCAATATGGGGACAAACTGTGCAGGGGATAGTGTGTACTGTAGGTGATCGTGTCTGTGCTGCTTCAGCTGCATGGTACTGTGTTAGCAGAGATATTCAGACATGTGTACCATTATACACAGTGATGTTTTCTGTCCTCATGTACTGTCATGTGGACATTCTTGCTCACAGTGATGACTTGAGAGACAGGGGTGATTGCAGCTGTGTCCAGTATCATGGGCAGACACCTACGTATTCATGGTAAGTTATGCCATTCTGGAGGGGGAGCTGCAGACACTTGGTGCTGGGTTTATGTATCCGGTTCAGCTCATTGGTACAGTACTGGCAGGGGATCCCATACTTGTACGCCCATCAAGATGAAAGTATGGGCTTATCTTGCGGTGGCAGTGCCTCACAGCTGTACAGATTCGCACAGGTTAGCCTGGGGCAGGGGCCATGGGTCAGGACATTTACCCTATTGTGGTGTACTGGCAGGTGTGTAGCCACCCATGTATGAGTTTGCAGTCAGAGATAGTGTGTGCACACAGGTTGGTGTCAGACCCTGCACATTTCATGCTGCCCATGCTCCCACCCCCCTGTTATTCTAACCTCTTCCATACATTATGCATGAATTCTATGATACTTTCCCTAAGGATATCACCCCATCACAGGTGTGTGTTAGTGTTGGTCCACAGTTCATGCAGTGGGACATGGTGGACATGTTACTGTGGTTTGTCCACATGGCCTTGCAAATGGCTTATGTGGAGTGTGTTATGTTGTTATTTGGGTGCCCATGACATAATATGCATTGGCAGTACGTGTGAGACACAGGCCTTTGGCAGATGCCTGTGGGGCATTAGGTGTTGCTGCATGCTAGATGTGGCAGGCCATTGCATTCTGTCAGTCCTACAGTCCCAGACCACCATACAGTAAATTCCCCTGGGGTGACAGGGTAGGTGTGATAGGTGTTCATGCCAATACCTTCTAACATTCTTGCTCAGGTGGTGTGGATGCTGGCAGGGTGCTACCTATAGCTAGGGACACACCTGCAAGGGACACCTGAACTGCATGCTGCAGTCTTCCACTATAACAATATACAGGTGGGGTCTTACTGTACCCATTCCCCACCGCAGGGATATGACCAGAGTGGTGCCTGTGGGTTGTGTTTGCATGAGCTGGGTGCATGTGTGCTATGGACACTACTTGCATCTGGCACACAGAAATGCATTGGGCATTCCAGTTATGCTTGCATATGTAGGTACATCAGCTGTTTCCCAGTACATCTGTCATACCTCCTTTGTGATCTGCTAGTGTTTGGGCAGACAACACCAGTATCCCCTACTACAGAACCAGATAATGTGATTCATACCTGTATGTACTTTTCCAAGGGTGTGTCCATTTCACAGTGACACAATATATACTGTATGTCTGGGGTACTTTCCCCTGTGTACTGCTTGTATATCTAGCCCAACAGCCATGCCATGTCAGTCTTTCAGATGGTGACACATATTACCACCATACATTTGCAATGGCTTGCTGCTAGCTTGTGTTATACTGATAGGTATTGTGTATGGCACTGCAGTTGTGAGGACTTGTCCCTGTCATCAGCAGTAGTGGGCAATGGCCACTAGGTCTTACCTCAACATGCATACATACCGACCACTCTCACACAATATGGGACACACACCAACATAACACACACATAACTGCATATTGTGCAGATGCTACAACCTATCCTGCTACCTTGGCCACCTCTGAGCATCTGTGCTCCACTGGTATTATACCTACATATACATGTTACTACATTTCTACATAGGGTTGTGGGGGGCACATCTGACTGTTACGACGTGTGTACATTAGATTGGGGAGGCACGCCAGACCATTACTACATAAATAAGTAGGGTTGGGGGAGCACACCTGACTGTTTCTACATTTCTACACAGGATTGGGGGGCACACCTGACTATTTCTACATTTCTACAGAGGATTGGGGGGGCACACCTGACTGCTACAACATTTCTACGTAGGATAGGGGGCACACCTGACACTTGTACACATTTGCTATGACTGTACTGGTATGTCAGGTACTCCATTTCATTCTGTATTCTAACCTATCATGCTGATTAGAGGCATATCAGTGTACTACAGGTCTTAGCTTTGATTGACGAACATATTAGTTTCTGACTTTCTACCCTTCAAAACTAACATTCTACTGCCTGAGCTGCTGTAGTCTGTCAGTGTAGGCCTGGGGGGGGTTACCCATAGGCATCATTCTTAGGCCATAGCACAGCCTTTGTTTGTGTTCGTCTATACCTGTCCTGCTGGCTGTGACTGTTGTTGGGTATGTGAACCCTCCTGACTGGCATGTGTGAGTCACTTACTTTGTGGGTGTCCCAGTATTGAGGGTGGTGCTGCAGGGCTGCCTATGTTGGATGCACATAGTACACTCCCTACAAATGGTTGATCACAGGTAGTGTCATGTTTGGCATCCCTTTTACTGTATGTGAGAGTCAGAGAAAGGTGTTATTCCCTGTGTCCCTCCTGTGTCAGTGTGTGTGCTATGCATTGCCTCTTTGCCAAGGCCAGGGCATACTGGGTGCACCTCCTTCTGCCTACTGGGGCCGGCTCAGGTTGTTCTTCCTCTGAGGAACTCTGTGTCTGCGCAGGCCTTGGCAATGGTAGAGGGCTGTGTGGCCCTGCCCCATGCTGTTCCTGCTGCAGCTGTTTCCACAGTATCATATTGTGTAGCATGGCAAACATGATGACAATTTGGGTACATGTAGCTGGTGAGTACTGCAAGGGTCCACCGGATGTGTCCAGGCACCTGAACTGTGACTTGAGCATCCCAAACACATGCTCTACTATGATTCTGGTCTGTGCGTGTGCCTCATTATGGAGCTCTTGTTCAGGTGTGTGTGCATTTCTGATGGGTGTCATCAGCCACAGCTCCATTGTGTATCCAGCATCCCACACTAGGTGATCATGAGGGATATCCCCATTGGCAAATCTCTGTTACAGCTGCGTCAGATGCCAGATGTGGGAATTGTGATAGATTCCAGGGCAGCCAGCACATACATACATTATTATGCCCTGGGCATCGCACATGACCTGGCAGTTGATGGAGGGGAAGCCCTTGTGCTTGACGTAGACCCTACCCCGCTCACCAGGTGGTGCTTTGATGCATATGTGTGTGCAGTCTATAGTACCCACTACCTCAGGGTATTCTGCTATTTGGTGGAATAGTTGTGTATTGCTGGCCAACGCCTCACGGTTGTTGGGGAAATATACATGCTTACCGGCATTTCTGGACATGGCATCCAGGAACTGGTGTAGTACCCTGGATCCTGATGCCTGTGAGATCCCCATCATATCCCCAGTTGGCCTTTGGAAGGTACCTGTAGCTAGTATTCTTAGGCCTACACATACCTTGGTATCCACTAGGATGGGTTTCCCTCTGTTAGTTCTGTGTGTCAGGCATGGCTGGCACAGCTCAACAATTTGCTGTAGGAGGTCCCTGTCCACTCTATAGTGCTCCACTATTTTCAACTCATGCAGCCCCTGGTAGGTTATCCAGGGTCTGTACACACTATTCCATCTCCTCACTGTGGGTTGGTTGACAGCATTCACATCCTCACCACCCTCAGCCTCTTTCACAAGTTGTTGTATGACAGCTATTGCAGCCCCTATAATTTTGTTGTTTTGTTTGTTAAAAGTTCCCCGCTTGTATACACCGGTGGTGTAGAGTGTGGATAAAACCAGATGGGAAGGTGTTGGCATAGTTTATAGTAGTGTTCTAGGCTGGGATGGTCTGCTGCCTGTGTAATTGGTTGATTCTGATACACTTCACCTGCCAGCTATGCTAATTCTTCTAGATTACCTTCTTACTGCTGTTTTCCCTTCCCACTGCCTTCCTGTTTAAGCCCGGAGGCATGCTGTGCAAACACAGTGCTCAAATGTGCACAGAGCTGCTATTTCCTGGTTTAATTATTTTTTTTCCTTTAAAACTCAGTGTGCACACCCACTTAGACAATGTAAAGAGTGCTAGGCAGCCTCAGACCCACCCCCTTGCTTAGCTCTGCTAAGCTAAGGGCAATCTCAAGCCACAGTGCTCCAATCTGCTTACAGTATGCCTGCACCCCCCTCCTATAATGTCAGCTAACTCCTAGGCTTGCACCAAGCTATTCCTGCTCTTACACTGTTGGGAGCTGACTAGCATGCTGGGGAAATCTGGGATTCACAATCATTCCCCTCATTTACATAGGATTGCCTGCTAATGCTTAGTTACATGTCTCACACTGAGCCTCCCCCCTTAGCAACCTCTACTCACTGGCCAGGTTGTCTTCTGCCTGCCATTGAGTATAATGGCAAAATAGTGATTTTAGTCAGAATGCTTATTTTAGGTTTATTTTCTTATTTCCCCCCCATCCCGTTTGGGCTCCGCTACCCTACCCTCAAAGAGCCGAGATCGGCTAAAAAAATAAAAGCTGATTTTTTTATTTTTTACACTGTTTTCAATGCCAATGGCCTTATAGTTGGTCATTGGCATGCTTCCTGATTGATATGCACCCTTTATTTGGAGCTGTCACGGCTCTTTTTTGGCATTTGCAGAAATGTTCTCGGTTACTAACCGAGTACATTTCTGCAGATTGCACTTGTCCTGCACGGCCAGTTTCCAGCTTCCAGGATCACAAATTCACCTCAATTGCATGTATTTCTCCTGCAAATAGGGTAATTTGCATACAGGGGCTGACTCCATGCAGAATGGCGATGTATTGTTTGAAGAATAATATTTTTGAGTTCAGTGGCAGCCCATATTGAAAATTGAGGGGTACAGCAATGGGGGCAGGTTTTGCCCCCATGTACAGCAATATATTTATGTTTTTTTTTTTTGAAAGAGAAAAAAAAAAAATATATATATATATATATATATATATATATATATATATATATACATATATGAAAAAATTCTTTAAACAGTAAGTGGGGAACTATTTCCTTTATATTGATGATTCAATTTTCATCTGCAAGGGTGGCAAAAAGGAAGTAAAAGAATATTTGGACAAGTTGCATGATAATGATTATGGAATAAGCTTTGATAGCTTACAGATAGGAAACAGAGTTAATTATTTAGATGTTGTGCTGGAGGGAATAATAGAAAAAATTTGAGAACTGTTATACATAGAAAATTCTGTGAATCTAGTCATATATTACATGGGGATAATTGTCACCCACCACACAGCATTAAATTTGTACCCTACAGGGAATTCATGAGGGTTAAGAGATTATGTAAAAATTCTGAAGATGGGAGGAAGGAAGTTAATGAGATTTATAAAAAGATTTGTAGTAGAGGGTTAAATGAAAAAGAGGTACAAGAGATTATGGATAGAGTTTTTAAGACTAACAAAAGGACATATTTTAAAATGTATGGAGAACACGACAGCACCTCTCTTTTCAGCAGGGGCAAGAAAATATTTATTTTGTATCTACATATTCATTTTTCTCCGAAAGGTTGTCAGAATTGTTTAAGTACATGTGGGGCATGTTGGAAGAAAGGGTGGAAGTTTTAAAAAGGAAAAAAGTCAGTTTTTCATATAGGAGGGGAACAAGTATTAGGGACTTTTTGGTACATGGAAAGTTTCAGATGCCACTAGTGGAAAGGCATAAAGAAATTCATAGGAAAGGTACATACCCATGTGGTAAATGTGGGATATGTAAATATATTACTAAGAAATTTAGGGATATAAAGGAAAAAAAAACTTTCAAGTAAATAGTGTGTATAGTTGTCAAAGTCAATGCATTGTTTGTGGTCTTAAATGCCCATAAGTAGGAAATTTTATGTGGGGGAAAGTAAGAGAGCCTTTTCCACTAGATTAAAAGAGCATGTGAGGGATATAAAAATACTAAACAAATCAGTCCAGTGGCTATACATTTTAATCAACATCATGAGGGAAATCCCAAGGGCTTACAAGCTACAGTTTTAGATAAGCCCCCAGATTCTCGATGCCCTGCATGGCGTGCATGATTAGTGCAGGAGCCCTAGCAGGCAATAAGTCTGCTGTGTGATCCAGGACAGCCTGCAGGGGCGTGCACGAGAGCTCCTGCACTAATCATGCATGGAATAAGCTCTAGTATGCAAATCACCTAATTTGCAGGAGAAATCTATGCAAATGAGGTGATTTTGCAATCCAGGAAGCTTGCAATAGTCCATGCAAGACAAGTGCTATCTGCAGAAATGTACTCGGTTAGTAACCAAGTACATTACTGCAAAATCTGAAACGGAGCTATGACAGCTCCAAATAAAGGCTGCATATCCTTGAGGAAGCTTGCCAGTGACCAAGTATAAGGCCATTGGCATTGAAAACAATAAAAAAAAAAAAACAACTTTTATTTTTTTTGCCGATCTCGGCTGTTTAAGCATAGTGCAGCGGCACGCAAACAGGATCAGGGGGAAAATAATAAAATAAACCTAAAATAAGCATTCTAACTAAAATCAGTATTCTGCCATGCAAGTCAGTGGCAGACAGAAGACAACCTGGCCGGTGAGTAATGGTTGCCAAGAGGGGAGGCTCAGTGTGAGACATGTAACTATGCATTAGCAAGCAATCCTATGCAAATGAGATGAAGGATAGTGAGTCCCAGTTTTCCCCAGCATGTGAGGCAGGTCCCAACAGTGTAAGAGTATGAATAGCTGGGTGAAAGACTAAGATATAGGTGACATCATGGGGTTGTGTCAGGCATACTGTAAGTGGATTGTAGCCCTGTGGCTCGGGATTGCTCCTAGCTTAGCATAGCTAAGTTAGGGGGTGTGTCTAAACCTGCTTAGCACTCTTCACAAAACCTAAGTGGGTGTGCACGCCACGCACTGTGCTTTAAAGAAAAACAAAAAAGTAAACAGGAAATAGCAGCTCTGTGCACATTTGAGCACTCTGTTTTTGCAGCGCACCCCTGACCTTAAACATGAAGGCAATTGGAAGGGAAAACAGCAGTAGGAAGGTAATCAAGGAGAGCTAGCTTAGCTGGTAGGTGAAATGTATCAGAATCAGCCAATTACACAGGCAGCAGACCAACCCAGCCCAGAACACCACTATAAACTAAGCAAACACCTTCCCCTCTGTTTTTTTCCCACACTCTACACCACCAGTGTATACAAGAGGGGAAATTTTAACAAACAAACCTACAAAATGAGAAGGGCTGCAGCAGGCAACATAGAGCAACATGTGCAAGAGGCTGAGGGTGGTGAGGATGTGAATGCTGCCGAACAACCCACAGTGAGGAGATGGAGAAGAGTGTACAGACCCAGGGTAACCTACCAGGGGCTACATGAGCTGGAGACAGTGGAGTGCTATAGGGTGGGCAGAGACCTCCTACAGCAAATTGTTGAGCTGTGCTGGCCACACCTGACACACCAAACCGACCAAGGGGAACCCATCCTAGTGGATACCAAGGTATGTGGTAGGCCTAGGTATACTAGCCACAGGTACCTCCCAAAGCTTAACTGGGGATATCATGGGGATCTCACAGGCATCAGCATCCAGAGTATTCCACCAGTTCCTGGATGCCATGTCAGCACATGCCAGTGAGCACGTATATTTCCTCAACACACGTGAGGTGTTGACCAGCAATATGCGTCTCTTCCACCAAATAGCAGAATATCCTGGGGTAGTGGGTGCTATAGACTGCACGCACATACGCATCAAAGCACCACCCAGTGAGCAAGGTAGGGCCTACATCAACCGCAGGGGCATCCCCTCCATCAAGTGCCAGTTTGTATGTGATGCCCAGGGCATTATAATGAATGTGTGTGCTGGCTGCCTTGGAAGCTATGACAATTCACACATATGGCATCTGATGCAGCTGTACCAGAGATTTGCCACTGTGGACATCCCTTACGGTTACCTAGTGGGGGATGCTGGGTACACACTGGAACCGTGGCTGATGACACCCATCAGAAATGCACACACATCTGAACAACAACGCCATAATGAGGCACATGCAAAGACCAGACATATAACAGAGCATCTGTTTGGGATGCTCAGGTCACGGTTCTGGTGTCTGGACACATCCGGTGGAGCCTTGCAGTATTCACCAGCTACATGTACCCATATTTTATGGTATGTGCTATGCTACACAATATAATCCTGTGGAAACAGCTGCAGCAGGAACAGCATGGGGCAGGGCCACACAGCCCCCCACAATTTCCAAAGCCTGCACAGGTACAGAGTGACTCGGAGGAGGAACAACCTGAGTCTGCCCCAGTAGGCAGAAGGAGGCATTCCCAGTATGCCCTGGCCTTGGCAAAGAGACAATGCATATCACATGCACTGACACAGTAGGGACCCAGGGAATGACACCACTCTCTGACTTGCACATACAGTAAAAGGGATGCCAAACATGACACTACCTGTGCTCAACCATGTATAGGGAGTGTACTATGTGCATTCAACATAGGCAGCCTTCCAGCACCATCCACAAGTCTGGCACACCCTTAAGGTAAGTCAATCAACCTACCAATTGCCAATTGGAGTAGAATGTGTTGTTACCTGTAGTTATGGTATGGATGTGAGCATGCAAGAGAATTGGGTGGCTGAATGTTATGGCAGCAGACAGTAGACACTCATAGTGGCATCATGACATCTGTAACACATACTGGAGTCACCATAGTAGCCAGTACTACACAGGGTGACAAAGCCCACTGCAGGAAATGGGCTGAGTGACATGTGTGTCCATAAGACCCACACATGCCAGTCAGGAAGGTTCACATACCCAACAACAGTCTCAGCCAGCAGGACCGGTGTAGACAAACCCAAACAGAGCCTGTGCCATGGCCCCAGAATGATGGCTATGGTTAACCCCCCCCAGGCCTACACAGACAGAAGTCAGGCAATAATATGTAGGGCAACCAAATTCACTATCTGTAGTACACTGGTATGCCTCTAGTCAGCATGATAGTTAGCAATACAGAATGACATGGAGTACCTGACATACCAGTAAGGTCATAGCAAATGTGTACAAGTGTCACGTGTGCCCTCCACATCCTACATAGTAATGTAATAATAGTCAGGTGTGCCCCCCAACCCTGTGTAGAAATGTAGAAACAGTCAGGTGTGCCCCTCACTATGCAGAAATGTAGTAACAGTCATAGCCAAATGATAGATGGATACCCTGCAGAGACAGCATGCGACCTTTCGGTGTGCAACACAAAAGTGACCACTGCAGCACAAATTACCTGGACACGATCCACACATTCAATAAAGATAGCCATACTGGGCATGCTCACACACTTAAAGAAATGATGAAGGCAATGTCAGTCAACAACATACTGAAAGGTCATACTGGGCATACTCACACACAAACACATGAAGGCCATGACTGTAAACATCAGTGGACCAGACATATCTGGCAGCTACAGTTGTTAGTGCGGACACTCATCAGTATGCACCACTCATGCCTTGCACACACAGTGGATAGGAATACAGACATATATGTCAGGACAACACCCTATAATAAACCAAAGGTAGATGTGCATAGATGTGTGGAAGAGTGTGACTGTGACAAGGAGCCATCCAGGCCTGTCCCACCCAGCACACAGCCAGATGACCCCAAACACATAAGGTGCAGATGTCACTCACTGCAGATAATAGCCACCAGTATCTGTCAGCATTACAGACTATGTGGTGCACATGCTAGCTGTGCAATATGACTGTACATGGAAGTAGTCATCTAGCAGCTGTATACACGTACCTGTGACATATGACTCTGTGTGTGCCCACATGTTGCATGTCAACCCCTAGATGAATGGGTTAGGGCCCATGCACACACCACCCTCCCCATAGCCCTACTATGACAAGCCTGCTGAGGTCATCCAATGTGAAATACACCTTTGGGAGAGTAATAGCCCAGTAATCTCTGTAACGTGTCCTGTAACTGCATACTGATGTAGTGTGATAAAGTACTTAAATAGGAGCTCTAACCCCAGACTTGATGAGTGTGTGTGTTTGTGTGCATGTCTGTCTGACTGTGCAGTGGGCAATGCTTTTTGGGTACTCACACACCTTACAATAAATATACTCAACTTTGGCAAGGCTGCTGATGCCATCCAATGTGATGTACACCTTTAGGGAAAGAGTACTCCAGTAATCTCCATGGTGCATGCTATAACTGTGTAGTGCTGTAGTATAATAAACTAGTTAGGTAGGAGTTCTATCCCCAGACATTGTAAGTGTGCATGTTTGTGTGTGTTCCTTTATCAGAGTATGGAGCAATGGTTTGAGGCCATTCACAGGCAATACAGTCTCCATTGCTCTACTTTGGCATGTCTGCCGACATCATCAACTGTAAAAAATACTGTTGGGGAAAAAATATCCCAATAAACTCCATGGCGTGTGCTATAACTATGTAATGCTGTAGTGTGATAAAATAGTTAGATAGGTGTTCTAACCCCAGACATGGCAAGTGTGTGTGTCTGGCTCTGACTGTGTAGAGAGCAATGCTTTTTAGGGTACTCACACTACTTACAATTCATATACTCAACTTTGCCAAGGCTGCTGATGTCAACAACCTAGAAATACACTTCTGGGAAAGTCGTAGTCCAGAAATTGCCGAAGTGTGTTTTGTAACTGCGTACTGCTGTTGTGTGATAAAGTAGTTAGGTTGGTGTTCTAACCCCCAACAAGGCAACTGTGTGTGTCTCTCTGACTGTGTAGAGAAAAATGCTTTTTAGGGTACTCACACTCCTTACAATTCGTATACTCAACTTTGCCAAGGCTGCTGATGTCACCAACCTAGAAATACACCACTGGGAAGGTTGTAGCCCAGTAATCCCTGTAGTGCATCCGGTAACTGCATACTGCTGGAGTGTGACAGTTCAGGATGTTTTGTGTGTGTTCCAATGACTGTGTATGGAGCAATGCAGTATAGGCTAGTCACACGCAGTACATTTGAAATGCCTTACTTTGGTAATCCTGCTGATGTCATCCATTGTGAAATACACCTTTGGGGAAGAAATACTCCAGTAATGTCCATGGTGCATACTATAACTGCGTAGTGCTGTAGTGTAGTAAACTAGTTAGGTAGGGGTTCTACTCCAAGACCTGACAGGTGTGAGTGTGTGAGTGTGTGGGTAACTCATATCCTGTGTAGAGGTTGGTGTGAGTGTGTGACACCCGTGGCCAATGTGGAGAGGGTTTTGCATATTTCTTATATGGTGGCCCTACTATATATCACAATGTCAACCATACTGAGATAACAGATGTAAAATAGCTGAGAGGCTGGGGTGCAAAGCCATACCCATACACGTGACATCAAGGCCAGGCAATGACAGTTAGCAACCCCAGTACTACCCAGATCACACTCTCTACCCATGTCTCATACACACACAATCCTGGACAACAGCCAGTATGTGGGTAGTACACTGCATATTGACCACTGATAGCAACTATGGAGTGATGGCAGTGGGCTACAGAGGGCATGTCACCTTGCCCATCTGTCCAATATGCACGAACATGCAGACAGTGCACCTCCCCCATGTTTCCCAATGGACACCTGCACCACCTTCACATGTGACCCACAATGGACATACTATGCCTGACAACATGTCCTGCATGGACAGATGTCACTGACACTAGGGAATGCTGTTAGCATGCTATCAATGTAGGTGCAGGGTAAACCTGCTGCCCATTACCATTTCCTGCCACAGGTGGGCAAGACTGGCACATTTGATGATAATCCGTGTTCACAACATGGGCCAGACACCCCAGGTACAGTTCCACATGTCACTGTACATGCATGTGGGAGGTGTGCACATCCTAGACACCATCCATGTCATGGACTAAGGAACACATACATGGCAGACGATGCACAGCATTGGCCACACACAATAGTCACCCAGGTGACTGGATGGGGGATACAATATCCACCTGTGTGGCAAAATGCATAAACTACAGCCCTGAGCCATAATGCAGACCATTATCATGTGGCCTGATTCCAAGGTATACCCATCACCTACCCTTGTATAGCCTGCTGGCACAGTTGACCACCACACACCCATGCAGACATGCACCCATGCATGTCAGTACTGGCACCCAGTGTGTTTGTGTGTGTGTGTTGTATGGTGTGTATGACCACATCCGCACTCACTACAACCCCCATGGGCATACGGAAGCATGCTGTCCAATGTCTGACACCTCCTCATACTCTTTGCCCTTCCGACCTCCATATGACCTGTGTGGTGCATGTGATACCTGCACAGTGATGTGTTGTGGCAATCCCACTACTGCTGAGTTGTACTCCTGGCCCTGCCAAGTGTGTCAGTGTGTGTGCATCCCTGTGAGACTGTGGCCATGGTGATGCTGGCACCTGTTCATGCAGAAAGGCACATGTACATCACTTACCTTATATGTACCGTATCCCTGTTGCAGATGTCACTCACCATCACATATATGTCCTGAGTGCTCCACAACATGTAACCCATGTTGCACTTCTAATAACTGCATCTAACTGTGATAGCACTACATAGTTGTCGGGGGTTTGATACCCTGTGCTGGTAGGTGTGTGACACAAACATGCTACAGTTTTACTCTCCTACCCCTCCCTGACAGGTATTTGCCACTGTCTGCCTCCCCCATCCCCTCTCTGGTGGATGTGGAGACACACACCTGCTATGCTTAGGCAGCAGCATGTGTATTTTAAGTGATGCTCATGATCAGCTAATGGTCTCTGCATGACTTGCAGCCCTCCCCTAGCTGATTGCATGTGGGACAGCTGTGGTAACATCCCCATAGCCAATTGCATGGAAACATACTCAAATATCTAGGAACATCATGGTGGTGTTGGCCCTTTTCATTCTCTGAGAACTGGAACTAGATCTGTTGTTTGGCAAACAGCATCTCAGATGGATGGAGATTTACTTATAACAACATATACTGTGGAAAGAGGGCAACAAACAGGAGGGGGATGTGCCTGACCTGACTACAGACTGTAAGTGCTGCTATACTGCATTTGTAGTAATGTTGGTTTAACAGTGTTTGTCTGGATATGGCTGTTGTACATGTTGCAATACCTGCCATGTCAGTTCCATGTTTATGAGGAATCCCCATCTGCAGGGTCATCTGCAGACTGGCCAGTGTTGTGTCTTTGGTTTCATGTGTTAGCCAGAGAGAATCTATCTGTGGACTGCAGAAGGTAGTGTGAGGATTGCAGTTTGTAGATGGTGAAGGCCATGACAGTTAATGACATCATATCCCTCATAGGACATATGTTGCAACAAACCCTGTTACAACAGTAAATGTATGAGGGTATCACAGCAACATGTCAATATTTGCCCTGTGTATGTGCTTCCAGCCACACCTCTGTCAACCTTTGCAGATATGTTGTGCATGAAGTGGTGCATATGTGCCATACAACATAATTAATGTCATCATATCTGATAACAAGCCAGTGATTTATCAGACTACTACACATGTTATGTACAGAAGGGGTTATATTTCATGACATAACCTGGACATTCTGTGGATTATTGTACAGTACTGAGGTCTGTGTTCTTAAGCTGAATGTCTGCAGTGTGTGTATTGTTAATATGTACTTTAGCCTGTGTATAGATTGTGGTAGATGTCATTGTTCTAGCTCCCCTCCTATCTGATGTTACATGCTGTCCCACAGCATGGTACCGTATTGCTGTACATGTTCATACGGCCATACACACATGTCTATATACAGATATATATATATATATATATATATATATATATATATATATATATATATATATATATATACATGTCATATATAGATATGTTGTATCTGTTTACAGATTAATATATTTCCACACATACATTTAGATGATGGTATACATTCTCTGTACTGCTGCATTACTGGACTGGACGATATGTTTGTGAAAACATCAAGATTATGCATATCTGCCATGGCTTAGTGGTAAATCACTTTATATATGGTTGGCAGAATCCTTGGTTTGAGCCTTGCAGGAGCTGTTTGGTTTGTTGCTGGGCAGAACATGGTGCATAAGATACAGACAGCTTAAGGCAATTTGTAGCAGTTGTAAGCGAGTCTGCGTGGCGGTAAGCACTGACTACACAGGTTATGCAATATAGAAGGTAACTGACTGTAAGTTACTATAACCTGCAGTTGGCTCTGCTTAGGTACATGCAAACCCACTTTAAAGTGCCTTAATCACTCTGTATCCAATGGCTTGTGTTTTGCCCAGCAACAAAATGAACAGCTCCTACAAGGCTCAAAACCAAGACCTTGCACACCATGCACAAAGTAATTTACCACTAAGACATGGCAGATATGCATAATCATGATGTTTTCACAAACATATCATCCAGCCCAGGTATTCAACACTACAGGGAATGTATTCCAACATGTAGATGTATGTTTGTGTGTGTATATATATTTATATTTAAATGAATACAACATATCTATATATGTAGATATTGATATAGGAATATATACATATATGTATGCCAATATATACATATATACATAGATATGCATACATCTATAGATATACATGTATACATCCATATGTCCACATATATACAGCAATATATATATATATATATATATATATATATATATATATATATATATATATATATTAGCAAGAGAAAATCATTTCTCCGAAAGCTGTTAGGTCGAAAGTAGGTTTTCAACATTGCACAATCTTGGTATAGATGCAATGAATGTGCAATGAGCGAATGACACAATGCATTCGCTCACTGCAGATTCGGCATTTGTCTGCGATTTGCACTATAGTGGCGTGCTTGCCCCCCCTGCATTATGATATGTACTCCAACTTGTAGTTCGAAAATCAGTGAATCTGCTTTTCGATTTGCTGAGTTTTGAACTTCGGTGCAATTTGAAATGACTGATTCATCCTTTCGGTCTGCAGAAAGGGCCGTGCAGTGAAATAATTGTCTCCCTTTCAAAGGTAAACCCATATATATCTATATAGGTATATATGGACATACATCTGAAGATGAATTGGGAACATAACCAAAACATATATGTCCACATGCACCATTAATGGGTTTGAGAGACCCAAACAATATTCATCTGGCATGAATAGGTACCCCCCCCCACAGCCAAACACAGCTGGCCTGCAATACACTACCAACCTTAGCAGATCCCATAACCAGGACCTACACGACAAGGGCAGTACATGCTAACAGTACTCCATCCCACCTGTAGGATGTCAGGCTGGCATTACTAACATATCATGCAGTACAGTCAAGTGAAGTGTCATGCTTGGGGGAACCCCCTAGGCAGGCACAGTAAGTAGCTGGGATCCCTCATACGATCCAACAGGCTTACACCTGACAATGGATTCACCAATGTTGGCAAGGACAATCACAAATCCACCAGGTCAGCTGGGAACTACCACCCAGTAGCCTGATGAGCCTGGTCTGCAGGGACATGGAACATATTAACAATGAACCTATGGCCAAATGGCCAATGTCACTGGGAATCTTTAAACCCTGGACCCCACCTATGTTGGACTTGTCAAAGGCAGAGAATACAACCTGAACTTGGTATACCTCCTTGACGCAATCATGACAGGTGTAGATGATGGTTAGGAGGTGCTCATAGCCTATGTAGATCATAGCAGGCTTTTGTACACCATCACACATGTAGGAATGTGTGTAGATGTTAAGGGATCTACCTGCGTTCACAGAGTATGTTTCTCCCAGGACTGCTTGGCAAATGCCAACATTTCACAGGTGCCATCCCATGGACATACAGTCCTTCACAGGTCATAGATGCGTTAATGCTCTCCTCCACACTGTAGAAGTGTGCAGTAATACTGGGGTTGCTATAACTCACAGGGTGTGGCTGTTGTGGACACGTCCACCATCATTGCAGTTACTGTTGCATCTATCCCCCCACATAGCAGTCCGTAATACTGTACAGTGCATGTTATCAGGTTGGTTAGTTGTTGTTTACACCATTCACAGTAGTAGAGCACATCACACCCTCCTAAGGGTAGAGCTATGCCACTGGCATTGGCACACCCATGTTACTGAGTTGAGGATCGCAGTAGAGTGGGGAAAGGGACATACACCCTGCTGTTAGCATGTTCAGTGTCATTCAAATAGCAGACTTCATATATACCAATGTGTGGTTCTGCCTATCCTGTCTTGGTGGGATTACATGGGCAACAGATGCGCTACCTGCATGGGAACAAACCTCCATGTGTACAGTCTTGTATCTGTACTGCATCCAAAGCAAAGGTTCTGTGTGTTGTACCCAGCCATGTCATGTGTACCACCCACTACACTTACTGGTGTCCACTATAGAAGGCCTGCTGACATCCCTACACCCATCAGGCATGTGGCACATGGACAACCAAAACACAATCGGACTAGATAATGGTGACAACAATACAACATTGTTAATTACAGCTATAATGCATCATGGCTGCACAGCTACACCTTCCAGGATGTTAGCATTTCACTTTACTGCTGACAACATGCTACACAGCATTCCATTGCTACACTGTTGTACAGTCACCCTGTACATCAGCACCATGTTAGCCCGTCCCTGCATTGATGTTATGGATGACAGGATATGGCACAGGTATCATCATATGCACAGGGTGTGTTGTTGGTTTGCCAGAGGCCTAGGCTGAGCCATACAATTGCCAATGTGTGTTTGTGTGTGTAAGGGGGATGAGTAGTGTTATGAGCCAATGGTGATGTCCTGTGTGCAGGTATGTGGTTGCCCTATGTTTGTTGTTTGTGTGTGTGCCTGCATACACACAGTTCCACCATGTGGCTGCCCTATACGGGGATTTGTGAGACAGCTGTAAACTGTACCTGACAGGGTTTGCAGTTCACCGTCTATGGACATGGACACAGACCTCTGCCTGGCAGTGGTGCCACAGGTAGTATCAGGTACAAAGCCAGATAGGGTACTGTCCCCTGAGGTTGACAAACGTCCACTGGATCCAGGTCCCTCCTGGGACTGGCCAGGGCCACGTGCACATGGTCTGCTACGATGGTCTGTGGACAGCACCCCCCCACAGTGCTGGGGCTGGTACTGCCACTACTGGAGCGGCTTTGACTGGTGGGACGTCCACAGCAACCTCCAGTAGCTGATGTTGCTGGCATACGTCCATGTGTCAGTCACAACCGTCCTGCCCTGTCCTGACACATGGACATGACATTGTTGATGAGATCCAATGTCTCAACCCATCGTCTATCCATGACCTCGGTGTAAATATGAATGGCACCTACTAGGTCACAGATGCTGTCATTTACAGAGGTATGATGAGCCCTCTGCACCCTTAGATCCTGTCTGGTGTACCATTTCATTCATGCTTGTGCCTCTGTGACAGCCTGGAACATGCGTGTGGTAGATATACATGTGGCACGTCTGCCAGGGGCATGACGACCAGCAGTGCTCCAACGAGCACCCTTAAACATCTGCCTATGTGGTACCCCGCTGGACATCCAGCTATGGCTACTGTGTCCTGACACACGTGCCATAGATACCACACTGTCCTGGCCAATGCCAGCTGTAGACTGTCCCTCAGCTAAGGCTAACAGTGATGAGGTATATAGAGGCAGTGTGACTGTGTGCATGGATAGGGTGGATACTAGTGGGATGTCAATTAGTAGCCCAGCAGCAGCCCCTGATGACCCTGCCTGTGCCTCAACACACCTATCGTCATGGTCACTGTCTGTATCAGTGACATCAGATTCCCTGCAGGAGGGACCCAGCCCCACCTCACCACCTGTGAGGGGAAAACAAGGAACAGACTGTAACACCTGTACATCACCGCTAAACAGTACATACACACACACACACACACACACACACACACACACACACACACACACACACACACACTGGCCACACACACAGACATACACACATGCAGTACTCCACCAGACAGCACCTACAGACAACTCCAGCACCCCCATAACACACACAATAGCAGGTGATGGTGCAGTACATTATCACACACATAGTTGTAATTACACACATGTCAGCATGCAGGACATGTGGTGCTCAACAGCATGCAGTGCAACAGTAGTCAGTCTCCGTTACCAACATTATACATGGCTGTGATGCATGGCTTCTGTTAGTAGGTGATAGCCCTCCCCCTAGAACACACTGCAACCATGTCCACAGCATTCCTGTACATCTGTTCAGCACCCTTGCATGTACTGTGCAGCATACCTCACCACTCAGTAATGTTATTGGTGAATTCTCCATTTCCCATCCAGTTGTCAAGTGTTTTTGTAAAGAGGGCCAATGAGTAGCATTGCCTGACATGAATGGGTAGGCTGATCCAGAGAGTGGGAATTCCCCAGGACAGGGCCCTATCCCTCCAGTATGTTCTGTGTAATGTGTTGATGAGGTTTAGGACCCTGGAGCATGTGTTTGCAGAACATAGCTGTGTATGTTAGGCAGATGTCAGTTGTGCCTGGGCAATGTGCAACAGAGTGTAGCCATAGATGTCTGACAGGGTCTGTGTACTGCATATGTTTGAGGCTGGTAATCCCATTAGTGAGGTGTGTGCTCTGTCAGTGAACATGTACATGCATTATATGACATGCACAGTGTATTGCCAAGCATGATCTTAAACCATACTCACCAGCATCTGGATGAGATAGAGTTTATGTTAGTTTGCTACATACAGTAAGACAACAGCTGAAGTCCACAGTACTACAGATTATGCACAACTGATTATCAGTACTACACAGCAACAGAATGTACATCTCACATAGGTTCATAGGTTCATACTAGGCTATCTGCCCTATTGGCTTTCACCACCCATTTTAAATTAATTTTGCGTATACTGTGCCTCTGTCTAACAGTGACACAGAAGTGATACCCATCCACTCATCAAGATTCCTCTTGAAGAGAGAGTCAATGAGGGACTCTCCCTAACCTGGACTGGGATTTTATTCCAGAGTGAAGGGAGACTCTGGGTTATGAGTCTGTCCCTCCAGCATGTCCTATTTATTTCAGTGCTGAGGTTCAAGTCTCGCTCAATGGAATTTGGATTTTCTGAGGTGCAGCATGTCGCATATGGCATCTGTTTGAGCCCTTTGAGCATTGTACTCAATTATGGGCCTGATGAGGGATGAGTAAAGAGGCACAATAACCTCCCTGATCTAGATGTGAATCCCCATGATTAGGTGGGCTATATAAAATGTTTTTCTAACCACCATGGTTGTCAAATGAGAGATTGATCAACTTGGGTCCCCAGGTCCCTAATTACTTATTCTGTACTTAATGGATTACCACCTTTTGCCAAATGGGATGACTATACACTTTTTGGCATTTAGCTTGAGGCCATGGCTCTGAAACCAGTTGTCTGTTTCTATGAGGCCCTTTTGGAGGATGCTTGTGTCGGCTGGAGAGTTGATTATGGTGCCCAGTTTGCAGTCATCTGCAAACTTGGTCAGCCACAGTCCTTCCGTGTTGGCCTGTCCCTCTGAGAAATATATACCAAACAAGAGAGGTCCCAGGACTGAGCCTTGTGGGATGCAACTTGTAACTGGTTTGGGGTCTGACATGGCTCCAGCAATTCTAACCATGTGGGTTCTGTCCTTGAGCCAGTTTGCAACCCATCTAGTGACATAGGGGTTTATATTTAAGCTGGTGGGCTTATCTATAATTCCCAAGTGGGGTATTTTATCGAAGGCTTTTGCGAGGTCCAGGTAGGCTGTGTGGACCACCTTCCCCTCGTCAATGGCCTTGGTGACTGTTTCAAAGAAATTGACCAGGTTTAAGAGGCAGGATCTGCCCTTAGCAAAGCCGAACTGGGTAGGATCCAGTGTCTGTAGGTCCCCAATATCTTTATTTATGAGGTCCATGATGATCCTTTCCATAGCTTTGCAGACCAAGCTAGTCAGACTTATGGGACGATAGTTTCCAGGATCCATTGAGGCATCACCTTTGTGGATAGGGACCACTGTTGCTGTACGCCACTCTTTGGGTACATATCCTGTAGTAAGGCTAAGCTTGAACAGTAGTTTTAGGTTTGGGTTTAGCTCTTCTTGGAGTTAATGTAGGACACAGCCCGGGACACCGTCTGGTCCCATTGATGCTGTGTTTTTTGCTTTGGAGAGGGCAGCTCTTACCTGAGCATCTGAGATGTCAGGGGGGCAGCACTCTGCTGGGATAGATATTTGCCCTTTTGCTGGGGAGGGGGGGAGAAGTTTGCGCTGAACCTGTCAGCTAGGATGTTGGCAATGTCTGTGGGTTTGGTGTATTTTTTGTTTTTGGATTAATTCTGAGCATATCTGGGAATTCCCACCCAGGTTCCTAACATAACTAAAGAAAGCCTTGTGATTATCCTTAGTGTCCTGTGCAACTTTTCTCAAGCTGGCCTTAGGCGATTTTATGAGTGCCCATAGTTTTTTTGCTAATACTGATCAGAGATGCCTTCCTGTTTTGGGATTTTGCTCTATCATGTAGTAGCTTCCTCCTTCTATTGTATAGTTTGTTTATGGCTGGGGTCCACCAGACAGGACATCTGCCTTTGGAGGATTGGGTCTTGGTTTTATTTGGGATTGCATGATCCATGCATTCCTGAAGGTGTTCATAGAATGTGTTTATAAAGGATTCTGCGGTCTGGGCTGTATTTTCCACAGGCCCGGGGCTTTGAAGGATTCCACCTCGGTTTTGAGGAGTGTGAAATTTGCTTTGAGAAGTTTTTCACTGTGGTTTTCTGGGCAGGGGTGGGGTCGGGATGTGAATATCCAGTGAGATTAGTTTATGGTCTGATCTTACCAGTGAGGGATACACTTCTGGTCTGGAGCATAGAGTCCCCATGTTGGTGATGATCAGGTCCAGTATGTTTTCCCCTCTTGTGGGAATGGTAACAAGTTGTTCCATAGCATTTGAGTTTATAAATTCTAGGAACCTTTGGGCTAGGGTGTTGGAGCTAGAGTAATGCTCCCAGTCTATGTTTGGGTAGTAGAAGTCGCCCAATATAATGGTGTTTGGAGAGTCCTTCATATTTTCCAGTGTTATCAGGAAGGCCGAGTGAGGTTCCTGGGTTTGGGAGGGTGGTCTGTAGCAGGCTATAAACTGGAAGGCAGTTTTACCCACTGTTAGTTGCACATGGATAGTCTCTGATGCTTCGTGCTGTGCCACCAACCTGGAGGTGTGGGTATCTTTGACGAATATTGATACCCCCCCCTCCTTTTGTGGTTCGGTCCAAGTTTTGGGGCCAAAAAGCATGGTATGAGGTATAACCTTGTAGTGCTGGGGTGCTCTTGGGAGCCTTGAACCAGGTTTCTGTTACTGCACAGATATCGATGTTCTCCATGCTAAGGAGAGTTTCGAGTGCATCTTGAGGTTTAGACTTCTGGCATTGAGTAGCATTACTCTTAGTTTCTTACCCCTTGTGATACCTATGGAGGTGGGTTTGTCTTTTGAGCCTTCCCTAAAAAAGGCACTATAGGGGTAGCAAGAGCCTTTGCCAATATCCAAAAGCCCAGGGGTGACAGGTGCAAGCCGTCCCTGGCGAAGCATCGTGGCTTGTCGAGCATGTCATCCCAGGCTGACAGGCATTGGCTCCCCTTTGAATGACACCAATACTTAAGCCAATTGTTGAAATTGATCATCTTGTCTTCATATTGTGGCATTATTCTTGGTGAGGGTAAGATGCTACTCAAGGTCAGGGTCATTCCGGCCTGGGCTACATGCTCAGAGAGCTCCTCTATGTCTCTTTTCATGTAGTCCAGGGAGGTACGTCTCAGGTCATTCACGCCAGCATGGACAATGACTGAGTCATATTTGCACTTGCCTTGGAGTGACCTGAGTGCTTGTGTTATGTGGCGGATCCTAGCACCCAAGAGGCAGCTCACCGTGACCTTCTCCTTGTTCAGCCTGGTGAGCGGGACATCAGTTTGCCTGACGATAGAGTCACCTATTACAAGTGTATCAGGTGTGTTGTTTAGCCTTAAGGGCTGTGACTGTTCGGCACACTGGCTTTGTGAGCTATGTGTTGCACGTGTTTTGTTTTGGGGTAGTGGTTGCTTGGGTGTCTGCTTTGGAGGCCTCTGCTGCTTAGGCAGATTTTTATTTAGAGCCTCCAAGTATGTTTTTGTGTGTTTATGTGTTTGGTTCGCTGTCGTGGTAGGTCTATGTAAGACTGGAATTGTAGTGAGTGTGGTTTCCTTCTCCTCCTGACTGGTTAAGCCAGTACTGAGTTGAGAGAGCTTAGCCTCCAGTTTGACTATATGGTTGCATCTCTCACATGTGTTGGAATTTTTTGGGAGGAGGATATGGTTGTCTGTGTACATGAGGCAGTTGTAACATGGCCTCAAGATTCCCAGATTCACCAGCTGGCCCGGAGAGGAGATTGACAACTGACCTTTGGACATGCTAGAATAGTATTGGGAATTCCTTTATAATTGAAAAAAAACGGCCAGTGGGGAACAAGGTACTCAAGGGGAGTTTGTGAGGGTGTAGTGCTTTTAATTTTTTAGTGCTGACTTAGTGAGCAAGTGCCAGGTAACTTAAATTCAATGTGTTACAGGTAACTTAAATGCAAAAATGACAAACAGTAACTTTCTTTCAAGTGAAACAAGGAAATAAGTACAGTAAGCAATGCAGATATCACTAGGGATCCACAGAAGCGCTGAAAAGCCATGTTTTAGGTGGAATTAGCGTTTCAGGGAAATAACAAGCAAACAAACAGCAAGCATACAAACAAAGCTAGATTCAGCAGGCCTTGATCTAGTCTATGCTACAGCAAACAAGGTGTACCAATTTCAGTAAGAAACAGTTCAAATATACAGGCACTATAAGCCTTTAACCAGAAATTCCCAGCTCAGAAGGGCAGAGTCCAGCCTCTCCTCCCACAAGAGTGCAGACCACAAACCTTCTTAATGTAAAATAACTGGCCTGAAGCCCAAGTGCTTAAACCAGAACTAATACACTTTTAGAATAACAGACACTGAGTCCTCAAGTCAGCAGTTCCCAACTTAGAAGGATGTAAGCTACCTGCCCTGCCACCACAGTGCAGGCCACAAACTTTCCTAATGTAAAACAACTGGTCTGAAGCCCAAGTGCTTAATCCAAAAGACTTAGAATGATAGCTACACTTTAATCAAGTTACTACCAAGCAGTAATAAATACAATTGAATACTTTAAAGAATGCCTGGATTAGTGCTCAAGTTATACAAACAAAGCTAGATTCAGCAGGCCTGGATCTAGTCTATGCTACAGCAAACAAGGTGTACCAATTTCAGTAAGAAGCAGTTCAAATATGCAGGCACTATAAGCCTTTAACCAGAAATTCCCAGCTCAGAAGGGCAGAGTCCAGCCTCTCCTCCCACAAGAGTGGAGACCACGAACCCTCTTAATGTAAAATAACTGGCCTGAAGCCCAAGTGCTTAAACCAGAATTAATACACTTTTAGAATAACAGACACTGAGCCCTCAATCAGCAGTTCTCAACTTAGAAGGATGTAAGCTACCTGTTCTGTCACTACAGTGCAGACCACAAACTTTCTTAATGTAAAACAACTGGTCGGAAACCCAAGTTCTTAAACTAAAAGGTTTAGAATGAGTTACACCAGCAGTAATAAATACAATTGAGTACTTTTTAAATGACGCAAAAGCAAAATAAAGTAGGAAGAAACACAAATACAATAAAAGCAGATACATTTTTTTTTGGAGTAGCAGAAACTAAGCTGATTGGCCTTCTCAAATGTTCTCCCTGTACTGGATAGAATGAGGTAATGACACTAGACTGGGAGGAGGGTCCCAGATCAAATTTACACTAGGGGTGGGCAACTGCAAAGCCACCAACTATAAAAACACTATACCAACAGGTAGGGAGGGTGGAAAACAAACTGCAAAAATGTTTCCCACAGCTGAAAAGCAGCAGTGAGCCTTTAAATGAAAGTTTTAAACAGCTAAAGGAGCCTCTAGAAAAAAGAGTTTAACTGCAACAAGTTATCAGAAACAAACAACCCAACAGATGCTTAATAAAAGTGGACAATTTCCAGTTAATACCTCACACACACAGTGAAACTAGCTAGAAAATACACAGTACACAAAGTGCTATAAATAACAAAGAAATAAAGAGCAAAATAAAAAAAACAGGATACTTAATGTTATATATTATAGCTCTGAGTTTCCTCAATGTCCTTCCTTCGATCAAGCTCAGTGTGAAATGGCAGAACACTCACAACTGAACTTCTTAGGTAACAGAAAGTTGAAACCTGAGACAGCTTTTAAGAAAGAAATCTCAAAAGAACCAATTAGGTGCTTAGTCTAAGCTGTAGTCCAGGTGACCTCAGTCAGCCAATGACCTCAAACAATTCTCTCTCACTGAAATGCCTGATGGCTTTGGCTAAAACAAGATGCCCCTGAATATGTGCTCAGACACACAGCCTCCACAAACATTAGGCCCAAATACAAGCCTGAATATGGAAATGCTACAAATATCCCCACTACTTAGAACAAACTGCAGAAATGTTTCTCACAGCTGAAAAGCAGCAGTGAGCCTTTAAATGAAAGTTTTAAACAGCTAAAGGAGCCTCTAGAAAAAAGAGTTTAACTGCAACAAGTTATCAGAAACAAACAACCCAACAGATGCTTAATAAAAGTGGACCATTTCCAGTTAATACCTCACACACAGTGAAACTAGCTAGAAAAATACACAGTACACAAAGTGCTATAAATAACAAAGAAATAAATAACAAAATAAACAAAAGACAGGATACTTAATGTTATATATTATAGCTCCGAGTTTCCTCAGTGTCCTTCCTTCGATCAAACTCAGTGTGAAATGGCAGAACACTCACAACTGAATTTCTTAGGTAACAGAAAGTTGAAACCTGAGACAGCTTTTAAGAAAGAAATCTCAAAAGAACCAATGAGGTGCTTAGTCTAAGCTGTAGTCCAGGTGACCTCAGTCAGCCAATGACCTCAAACAATTCTCTCTCACTGAAATGCCTGATGGCTTTGTCTAAACCAAGATGTCCCTGAATATGTGCTCAGACAAACAGCTTCCACAAACACTAGGCCCAAATAGAAGCCTGAATATGGAAATGCTACAAATATCCCCACTACTTAGAACAAACTTCAGAAATGTTTCTCACAGCTGAAAAGCAGCAGTGAGCCTTTAAATGAAAGTTTTAAACAGCTAATGGAGCCTCTAGAAAAAAAGAGTTTAACTGCAACAAGTTTTCAGAAACAAACAACCCAACAGATGCTTAATAAAAGTGGACAATTTCCAGTTAATACCTCACACACAGTGAAACTAGCTAGAAAAATACACAGTACACAAAGTGCTATAAATAACAAAGAAATAAAGAACAAAATAAACAAAAAACAGGATACTTAATGTTATATATTATAGCTCCGAGTTTCCTCAGTGTCCTTCCTTCGATCAAGCTCAGTGTGAAATGCTTAAATCAATTCTTTGAAAGGTTCATAGGTTCATAAATTAGTACTAGGCTAATTGCCCTTTTGGGCCACTTGAAGCCTAGCCAGTTACCCCATGTGAGAGTCAAACTCTGCACCTTGTGTCTTTAAGGTAAACACCTTAACCATTATGCTATCCTCCCACCCCACATATGCATGACCTACTTGTACAGATGCATACACAATAGTGGTTTACAGAAATGCCCTGGAACCTTACCTGGGTAGCACCCACCTCCATGACTGTATAGGTCTGTAGCTCTTGTGGGCAGGCAGATGCCACCAAGCTTATGAGCAGCTCCTCAACTCTGGTGACGGGGGATAGATGTTATGCTCCCCCTGTTGCAAGGTTGTCACCCCGAACGGCATGGGCACAGCGACGTACATGGCGGAGCAGGTCACTACAATGATGACGGACCAGCTCATACGTACGGCTGTGCATGCCCACCTCATTTACCCTGTGGACCACATCATTCCACATAGCAGTGCGCTCATGCTGGTCATGGCTTCTCCTGGAGAACAGCAGCTGATAGTGCTGGATGAGGCTGATGAGTATGATGTCATCCTCAGCGGCACTGCATGCTGGGTTCCTTGGGTCTACCATTGTCCCTGAAAGACATAAAGATGGAAATATGTCTGAGCAACTCATATGGCATGGTTACAATAATACAATACACATATCAGTCTCCCACCATCATATCCGCTCCAACTTAATGTTCACACAATGCAAGTGGTATGTCTCCAGTTTATCTACCATTTGGACATATATTGTATTGTACAACACTTTCTGCTATGTGTTTATAGACATGCTCCCTGTGGGGACACTAGAGTTGCTGGGCTGTTACAGAGTATTTTGCCTGCATGCCATTGTCACTGCCACTATGTTTCCACATATGCATGTGGTATGCTTGCTATGTGATTGCTACACATCTGCCATTCTGTGTTATTGAGGATATCTATGCACGCTGTTGGACATGTTCTGGGATTGTGTGGACTATAACAACCCACATATGTTCCATGACAGTGACACAACAGTATGTGTAGGGGATATTTGCCGGCAGGAACACCTCTCCCACCTAATGTGGATATGTTAGCAGGCCAAATAATGTCTGTGACCCACCATGGAACCTCATTATCTACTGTTCCAGCACTACCTTCATGTGGAATCACCTCAGGGGATGGTGTCCCCTCCCAAGGAGCACACACAGACATATATCTGTCACCCAGAGTTAGGTCCAGGGTCTGGTGCATAGGGAGCTCCACAAAGACATGGGGTATGGGCTACATCACCTGGAGGCATGCAGTACACATACACAAGGTTAGACATGCATGCTTCTCTTGCGCAGCCCACAGCCCAGCCACTTTTATGACCATGTAGATCCTGTCATGACTGTCCATGGTTGGGCACCATGTTCCCTTTGTTCCCATATGGGGGCTCAATGGCCTCCACATTTCAACAAATCTACCCATCCACAGTGTTTCCCCACCACATGTGTCATATACCAGCCCTGTATGCTGTCTTGTTTGCCACCCACACGAACCTGCATACCAATATGTGCCTACTACCCTTCACCAACATAGATAGCCCACCTTCTCAAACAATTGTGATGTGTTCCCAACATGGGGTATACACCACACTCCACAGTCCATTTTGCAGCCATGTACTGGTGTGTAGATATGTTGTGTATTGATGTGTGATGTTCTCTCACACATGTCATGGCAGGGGACATGTACTGATATATATATATATATATATTTATATATATATATATATATATATATATATATATATATATGCATACCTATATGTGTAAGTATTATGTATATGTGTGTATGTGTATATATATATATATATATATATATATATATATATATATATATATATATATATATCATATACATATGTACATATATGTGTAGATCTAATTTTCTGTTGTTTATATGTCTATATATATGTTTAACTGTCTGAGGTTCTGTAGACATACACAGCTGTGAATATATATTACACGTATATTCATCAGTATGTGGGGTGCATACAAACATCTGGTCCACACCCTTGTAACTCTCTTTTCTTCACAGCTGAACTGTTCTGCCTTGCTGCAACATAGACAGGTGTCACATGTGAATACAGCCTACATTAAGGGGGTATATATGGTGACAGATTTTAGATAAGCATATTATACAGCTATGGCTGTTGAGCATGCTATACTGCACATTAACATGACTGTCCTGCAGGTGTTGTGCTTTCACACTCATGTGTCTATCATGACAGTATTAATACCACCACCAGCCATTGGCCACAGTAATGTACAGAACACAGATAGCATAGGTCACATCTTTGTCATTCACTGCTGATCTGCACAGTTGACAGGTATGTCCCACTGCCCACAGGGACAGACATTATTGTCCAGAGCAGTTGTTGAGCAGAACATCATTACAGGAACAACTACTGATGGCACATATAAATCATTTCACATTATAAATCCTATTATTCCATACCAAATACCACATGCAAATAAATACATATATGTTTCACATACCTTTTATGTTTTTTTTTTCCACTGTAACAAATCCCTGAGCTTTGTTATTTGTTTTTAATTTGTTATGGTTTGCTTTTTCTAATTTTCTTTTTTTTTCTCTCTCTCTCTCACTCAGTCTCTCCAGTAGAGTGATTGAGCTGGTTTGAATAGATTGCAGCATGCTTTTGTAGGTATTGCACATGATCAGGTGATGGGCTCTGCACCAGTCAGTGTCCACCAGTTGCTAATTGCATGCAGCCTGCTGTGTAGTACTTCAGATCACCACATGGCAACCCAATACTATAAATTGCTGAATTCTGTGTGAGTTATCCCTTCACCCTTCCAGTATGGAGGACATCCTTCCTGTGTGTGGACATCAGTGTTACAGACAGCAGGTAGCAATACCTCTTACAGCAGAATCTGCAGACACAGGCCAAAAAGACATTTGTGAAAAATTATATTGAGCTGCTTACTGGAGCTTACTTGCTTCTTGGTGCTTGCTGTGGGATTTGAAGTCTTCTTAAGACACATAGTCTTGCTGTGCTGTTACTGCTGAATCAGAGACATGTAGCTCTGCATGACTCCATCTGTAGTCTGTTTAAAGCACCAAGCCTTTCAAATTGCACACTGATAAAGAAATATATTTTGCAGCTATAAGCACAGTTACAGATAACTTATTTTATAACAAACCACACGTAGTCTGTCAGATTTGTAGCATATATTTACAAAGTTTTCCTTCATTACAGATATGAATGATGACTTCTACAAAATACCTCTCTCTGTCCTTCTCTCACATAACTGAATTACTACAATAGCTATATACAGAGCTAGTCACGCACACATTTCCTCTTGGTATGTTTTTCTGGCCTTATGTGGGAAGTCACACAATGTCTGTTTTTAGACTTTTCTTTTGTCCTTTTGTGATTTAAGCACTTTTGCTGATGTGAGGATGCCATTCTGAAAGGAAACATCTGCATAAGCTGTTCCTACTGGAAACATATCATGTGTTGCTGAATTTATAAAAAAGGATATCTGTTAATTGATATTTGTTCTACAAACATGAGAAAATCATGTAATGCTTGTTTTCCAGTATTGCTTTCTTAGGCATTTTCTGATGCTGTGAAGAGAAGCCTGTCTGTTATACATATAGTATGAATGCACATTGTATACTCTATACATATATTCAAGCAAACTTTTTCTTTCAGCATATTTACAACAGAATTAATTTCAGCTTTATATTCATAATATCTAACAATTCCCTCTGTTTTTAAACCTACTCAAAACATTATATATAAAAAACACATTAAGAAACAAAACCTTTAGTCTTTTTTGATACAAGTCAAAATGCAATTTTACATAGTTAATACAATGAAAACATGTATTACTACCAAACCTGAATGTATTTAACAACTTTTTCTTTTGCAGACCATTCTGTGAAAATATTTTATCAGTTATGAGCTGTGTTTGTTTTAATTTTACTTGATTAATTTATTATTTTGCAATCACAGAATTTAATTTAGGACTTAGAATTGTTTCATTAACTCTTTGCAGCTGTTGAATTAACCATAAGAGACTAGAACCATGTGCTACTGCAAGCATTTATACACTGCTGAAAATATACAGTTTTAATATCATTTTAACCATCACATTGTGTTCATATCTCTGAACTGCTCAATAACATCTTGGTAAAATACTGAACTGGGCTTAGATAATAAATATTTGAAAGTAATTATTTTACTGGGGTAAAACCAGTGATATTACAACTTGACAAATTACTTTCAAACTTATTACAATGTATTCTGTACAGTATGTATTTACATAGACTGTTTGCTGTTCATGCATTTCAATCTAGTAGGTATCCTGGACCCATTGTTTTCTTTAAATATGTTTTTTTCACACATATTCATTACTAGACATTAATTTCATTTGTACTGAATTTTTCTGCATTTGTACATACAAAGACTCATTTGTACTGAAATTTTCTACATTTGTACATACAAAGACTGTAAAGTACATTTAGTCTAATCTTACAAATTTAATAACATTAATATTAAGCAAAATCTTGGAAAATGTTTGTCTCTTTAGAAATATCTAGTGGAACGGATACTGATATGTCCTGTTATTTTAAACTACATACTCAGCAATTAAAAATATTCATGCTTTTTTATACCAACATTGTTTTGCCAAAAACATATTGAAATAGTGACCATTCTTGCTATTAGAAACATTTATGCATTTTACATATCCTTATTCTCTCTTGTATAGCTTTAATAAAGCAATTTTAAATCATCTCTTGTTTTTTTAAACCATCTCTTGTATAGCTTTACAATTTAACAGGTTGTAAATACAATTTAATTCTAAACAAAACAATAATAACCATTATGATAGCTATTAACAACTTGTAAAATATCTTATCCTGTCAGGTTTAATCCAGTTTACCAGTATTTCTAATACACTAATACCTGTTTTTCCCCCCATAAAAGAGTATTGTCAAGAAGGAATGATATATTTCTTCCTCTAGCTTTATTTTAGACCCTTGTTGTTTATTTTTTTCTGTAGCTTTATTTCAAACCCTTGTTGTTTATTTTTTCTGTAGCTTTATTTCAGACCCTTGTTGTTTATTTTTTTCTGTAGCTTTATTTCAGACCCTTGTTGTTTATTTTTTCTGTAGCTTTATTTCAGACCCTTGTTTTTTATTTTTTCTGTAGCTTTATTTCAGACCCTTGTTTATTTTTTCTGTAGCTATATTTCAGACCCTTGTGCACTACTGCTTATACAGTCAGTGTAAAACCGAGAAAGTGCTCCTCCCCCTGTAGTACTTCAGCACTGTTTACCTGCCCTATGCTGTGAGAATATAATGTATGTCAGCCCAACACTTTGGTTACACACTTATTTTATTGGGTTACTAAATAAAGCTTTCACTGTATATTACCTCTAGTAGGTATTTACACCCTCCTGCACAATTGATTTGAACTGTATATATACTATAGCCCATTTGCTGGCTGTACTTGATGCAACTGAGTTTTTTTTGTCCTTTTAACATTTACTTGCAAACAGATTATAAGTGACATCTATGCACAATTGTGACATTTTATTACAATTACCAAATAGTGTTGCCTGTAAATATTTTAACAATTATATTTTAATAACAATAATGCTTTAGAAAAACTCAAGCTACTTGTCTGGCAATAAGTCTTGTTGTTTATCTGATCTTTCCAACATTTCCTGTAACTATTCATTCAGTCTAGGAAGGTCTGAGCTCACATTTTATACTCTATAAACTATAATTAATTATTTTGGCATTTTTCCTTTAATGTGATTGTGGTTTGCATAACTATGCATTTATACAACATAAATAGACATTATTTAACAATTACCTTACATGGATTTCAGTATTTTTTATTTATTTATCTATTAAACTGTCCTGCCATTAATTTTACAAAAACTGTTTGACTAATACCATCTGTGATTTTATTTATTTTTAAAATTCAGAACGTTAACTGTTTGGTGTTACTATACAATTATAACATATGTTTATTTATATTTGCTGTTGTCTGCCTTTTGCTTTTGTGCATTGTAAACAAATGTACTCTAGATGGCAAGAACACCCATGCATGTCTGTCTTGTATCTGTATATCTTTATACAAGCATGTCATGTCCCTACCATCCTAGCATGCATGCTTAACCATTTTCAAAACATAAACATATTATAAAATATATTTATTTTGCACAGATTAACTGTGTATGCAGGAAATTCCTAGTCTTTGTCAGTTGAGCTAATTTATTTCCTTTATCCTGCAACTGCTGTTGAATTTCCTGTGATGGTGCATGGTCTTTCTGACATTCTTTAGTAAGCTGTTCTGCTGAATTTGAAACTCCTATGCACTTTTGAAAAGATGTGTGTATAACTTGTCTAAGCTTCCTGAACTAATTGTGTCTGTTTTTTAGAAGTTTATTACATTTCTTTGTAACAAAATGTACTAGAGTTTCTATCAGTAACTGATTTGACTGTTGTTGCAACTCTGAAATAAACCTTTTACATCTGGTGACAGAACATAACTGTCTAACATTTGAATATAATGTCAACATATTAACTTTTCTTGGTTCTTTATCTTTACAATTTTTGTCTGTACAGTCTAACCTTTGGATAATGTCATGCACTGTATTTTTATGACATTGTACACACAATAAACATTTTTATACCACACATGATTTTATTTCAGATACCAGTCAAATATTATAATCCATTTGCGTAAAATGCCTTACTATCAAATTGCAATCCATTTGCATAATGCCTTACTATTAACTTTCCCTAATAAGGTTTTACATTTGCTAATATGCAGTATATACATTTATTCTGTTATTATTATTACCTCTATGGCATTCATACTGTATGCAACACATAATAATTTTCTTACCAGTCAACAGACAGGCAGATGGCCAAGCTGCTTTACTGTAGATGGTTGAAAAGTTTCTGTAGTCACTTGTGAAGTTGGTACAGCAAAACTGGCAGATTCAGTCTTACAACTTCGTCTTGTACCTTTTCTGGAGAATTTATGGAACTGCTCCACCTTCCTGCAATGCAGTCTCACCGGATTTAGACGTCTATTAAACTGTATTGCTACAAACAGTTGAAAACTGTAGAAATCTGAAGTACTTCACATAAACATTACTGTGCTTTTACAGGAATGACATTACCCATTCACTCCCCCTGTTTTTGGATACAGGCTAGGAACATTGTCAAAGGATCACCATTGAAAAATTATATAGATGCTCTGCTTACTGCTTGCTTGCTTCTTGGTGCTTGCTGTGGGATTTGAAGTCTTCTTAAGACACACAGTCTTGCTGTGCTGTTACTGCTGAATCAGAGACATGTAGTTCTGCATGACTCCATCTGTAATCTGTTTAAAGCACCAAACCTTTCAAATTGCACACTGATAAAGAAATATATTTTGCAGCTATAAGCAGTTACAGATAACTTATTTTATAACAAACCACACGTAGTCTGTCAGATTTGTAGCATATATTTACAAAGTTTTCCTTCATTACAGATATGAATGATGACTTCTACAAAATACCTCTCTCTGTCCTTCTCTCACATAACTGAATTACTACAATAGCTATATACAGAGCTAGTCACGTACACATTTCCTCTTGGTATGTTTTTCTGGCCTTATGTGGGAAGTCACATAATGTCTGTTTTTAGACTTTTCTATTGTCCTTTTGTGATTTAAGCACTTTTGCTGATGTGAGGATGGCATTCTGAAGGGAAACATCTGTATAAGCTGTTCCTACTGGAAAAACATCACGTATTGCTGAATTTATAAAAAAGGATATCTGTTAATTGATATTTGTTCTACAAACATGAGAAAATCATGTAATGCTTGTTTTCCAGTATTGCTTTCTTAGGCATTTTCTGATGCTGTGAAGAGAAGCCTGTCTGTTATACATATAGTATGAATGCACATTGTAAACTCTATACATATATTCAAGCAAACTGTTTCTTTCAGCATATTTACAACAGAATTAATTTCAGCTTTATATTCATAATATCTAACAATTTGTTTAAGATTCCAGACCTACAGACAGTGTGAGTAGTGTTGTTGTGTGCATTGTATCTTGCTGGTCTTACAGGGTTTCTATGTACATGGTACTTTAGCATGGAATGTAGTCTGTCTGCATAGCTCTGAACTGTGGGCCTATCCATATGATAGTCAGAGGATTGGCTGTTAGATTTTGTCTGTGCACCACACAGGCATTGTCCCAGATATAGCAGTTGTATTCTGTCTGTTGAGTGCTATCAGTACATGGCTACATCCATTTGTATTTCCATGTCGTATTCCTGCATAAGGGTATGTTGCAACAAATCCTGTAACACCAGCAATTCCCAGGGTGTGTAGCAGCAATAATGCAAATATGGCCCTGTGTTTCTACCTCTGTCCTCCACATATATGCCAGTCTTTGTCCTGCTGTGATATAGTAAGGGGTTGGTAGGTAATGGTCTATCATTATTTACTGCTAGCATTACTGCTGTCATCCCAGTCATGTCATGGACTTCCACACCAACTGTTGGGCAAGGTCCATATATATGGGGGAAACAGCTGGACAACACATATGTGCCCTTGTACATTCCAGAGGTCAGTGTGTGGTAAACAGTGTTCCTTGGCCTTGTACAGCCTTTTATGGGGGGTGTTCAATGCCATTAACCTAGGCTATGACACCTTTTCAGGGATATAAGTGTTAAGACACATTGAGGTGTAAGGGTGTACACTTTCATACATTCCTCCATGGCAGCAGTGGTGGGCTACAGCTTACAGTGTTACACAAAGTTCAGTCAGTCAGTGTGATAGTGAGATGTTAGGTTAAGCAATGTTATGCAGAAGATGCTGTGACATTACCATAACTGCTACATTTCCCCCTAGGGCTTGACTACAGGGTGTAATTGGAGGCTGCTGAACTACATCTGTAACTGTTAATTGTTACTTATCTGGAAGGCAAATCATGTGTCTACTGTTGTACTAACTGAAGGCCTTGGCCTGGACAGCATAGTATGTTATATATCCACATTGCTTGCATCTACTGTTTTGTGTGGGCCTGGCATTCAGCACTGATTACATATTTCAAATTTTATGTGGTGTAAGTACTGGCATACATTATTGTATAGTACAAGCACTCTCAAACCAAAGTAAGCACTACATCCACCTACCACCTCTGTGAATACCCACTTCCCTTAAAGGCACAGCACTCCCTTATACTATTCTAGCATGTCGAGTGGTGGATCACTGGCATCCTCTCCGGTTCAGCTGGTTAATCTGGGAATCTTGAGACAATGCTACAATTGTCTCATGTACACAGACAACCCTCTCCTCCTCCCAACAAACACAAATACATGTGAGAGATGCAACTATATAGCCAAACTGGAGGCTGAACTCTCTCAACTTAGGACTGGCAAGACTAGACAGGAGGAGAAGGTAACCACACACACAGCAAATCCAGTCCCACATAGACCTACCACAATTGCAAACCAAACACATAATAACACAAAGACATATGCAGAGGCTCTAATAAGAAACTTACCAAAACAACAGAGGCTCCCAAAGCAGACACCCAAAAATCCACCACCTCAAAACATAACACATGAAACACATACTTCAATAAAGCAGTGTGTCAAACAATCACAGCCCTTAAGGTCAAACACCATGCCTGATACACTAGTAATTGGTGACTCTATAGTCAGACACACTGACGTTCCGCTTACCAGGCTGAACAAGGAGAGGGTAACGGTGAGCTGCCTATCGGGAGCTAGGATCTGCCACATAACACATGCACTCAGGTCACTCCAAAGCAAGTACAAATATGACTCCATCATTGTCCATGCCGCCATTAATGACATGAGACATACCTCCCTGGACTACATGAAAAGAGACATACAGGAGCTCTCTGATTATGTTGCCCAGGCTGGTATGACCCTGACCCTGAGCAGCATCTTGCCCTCACCAAGAATGATGCCACAATACAAGGACAAGATGATCAGCTTTAATAATTGGCTCAATTACTGGTGTCATTCTAGGGGGATCCAATGTCTGTCTGCTTGGGATGACATGCTGGACAAGCCATGCTGCTTCGCAAGGGACGGCTTGCATCTGTCACCACTGGGCTTCCGGATATTGGCTAAGGCTCTTACCACCCCCATAGTGCCTTTTTTAGGCAAGGCTCAAAAGACAAACCCACCTCCTTAGAAATCAAAAATGGAAAAAAACTAAGGGTAATGCTGCTCAATGCCAGAAGTCTAAACCTCAAGATGCAGGCTCTCGAAGCACTCTTCAGTATGGAGACCATCGATGTCTGTGCAGTAACTGAAAACTGGTTCAAAGGTTCCTGAGAGCACCCCAGCTCTACCAGGCTATACCTCGTATCATGCATTTCGGCCCCAGAACTTGGGCCAAACCACAAAGGGAGGGGGAGTGTCTATATTCATCAGGGACACCCACACCTCCAGGTTAGTGGCAACACATGAAGCATCGGAGACCATCCGGGTGCTACTAACCATAGGCAAAACTGCTATACAACTGGTAGCATGTTACAGACCACCCTCCCAAAATCTCAGGAACCCCATTCAGCCTTCCTGAAGACATTGGAGGATATGAATGTCTCACCAAATACCATCATATTGGGAGACTTCAACTGCCCTAACATAGACTGGGTGCATTATTCTAGCCCTAACACCCTAGCCCAAAGGTTCCTGAAATTCATTAACTTGAATGCAATGGAACAGCTAGTCACCTCTCCCACAAGGGGAGAAAATATACTAGACCTGATCATCACAAACATGGGGACAAAATGCTCCTAACCGGAAGTATACCCCTCACTAGTGAGATATGACCACAAACTAATCACCCTGGATATTCATATCCCACCTCCACCCCCAGCACAAAAGACTACAGTGAGAAACTTCTCAAAGGCTGACTTTACACTTCTCAAGACTGAGATGGTATTCTTTAAGCCCCATGGGCCAGAAGAAACCACATCCCACAATGCTGAATCCTTCACAAATGCTTTCTACGGACATCTCCAAGAATGCATGGATCATGCAATCCCAAATAAAACCAAGACCCTCTCCACCAAGGGCAGGCGTCCTGTCTGGTGGACCCCAGCCATAAACAAACTGTATAAAAAAGAAGGAAGCTACTGCAAGACAGAGCAAAATCCCATAAAGGGAAGGCATCTCTGACCAGCACTAGCAAAAAACTACGTTCACTCATAAAAACATCCAAGGACAACTTTGAGTGAAAAATCGCTAAGGGCACTAAAGATAATCATAAGGCCTTCTTCAGCTATGTTAGAAACCTGGGCGGAAACCCTCAGATATGCTCAGAGTTAGTTCATAACAACAAAAAATACACTAAACCCACAGATATTGCCAACATACTGGCAGACAGGTTCAGTGCAAACTTCTCCCCTCCCTCACCCCCAAAAGAAGAAATAGTTATCCCAGCTGAATGTAACCTCCCTGTCATCTCAGATGTCCAGGTGAGAGCCGCTCTCAGCAAAGCTAAAAATACAGCATCTATGGGACCTGACGGTATCCCGGGTTGCGTGCTACATAATCTCCAAGAGGAGCTAAACCCGCACATAAAAATGCTGTTTAACCTTAGCCTTACTACAGGATATGTACCTGAACACTGGCGTACAGCAACAGTGGTCCCACTCCACAAAGGAGGCTCCTCTACAGACCCTGGAAACTACCACCCCATAAGCTTAACCAGCCTGGTCTGCAAAGCTATGGAAAGAATCATTATGGAACTCATAAACAGAGACATTGGGGACCTACAGACACTTGATCCTATCCAGTTCCGCTTTGTAAAGAGCAGATCCTGCCTTTTGAACCTGGTTGACTTTTTTGAAACAGTCACTAAAGCCATTGATGAGGGCAAAGCAGTCCATACAGCCTACCTGGACTTGGCTAAAGCCTTCGACACAATACCCCACTCAGGCATCATAGACAAGCTCAACAGCTTAAATGTAAACCCATATGTCACAAGATGGGTTGCAAACTGGCTAAAGGACAGAACCCATAAAGTCAAAATTGCTGGGGCTATGTCAGACTCAAAGCCAGTCACAAGTGGTATCCCACAGGGCTCTGTCCTGGGACCCCTATTGTTCGGCATTTATTTCTCAGATGTGAAAGCAAACATGGGAGGGTTCTGGCTGACAAAGTTCGCAGATGACTGCAAACTAGGCGCCATAGTCGATACACCAGCTGACACATGCATCCTACAGAAAGGCCTTACTGAGACGAACAACTGGTGCCGAATTCATGGCCTTAAAATAAATGCCAAAAAATGTATAGTCATCCCATTTGGGAAAAACAAAGTACCCACAAATTATCACATAGGCAGTAACCCATTGAGTACGGAAAAAGTAATCAGAGACCTGGGGACCCAAGTTGACAGTGACCTCTCATTCGACACCCACATTGCCAAAGTGGTTAGAAAGACCTTCTACCTTGCCCACCTTATCATGAAGGGATTCACATCCAGATCAAAGGAGGTCATTGTACCCCTATACTCCTCCCTTATCAGGCCCATGATTGAGTACAATATCCCATTTGGTATGTACCTCACCCGGCACCTGCAGCAGCTGGAGAGACCCCAAAAGTACCTCACCAAGAGGATCAGGGGTCTTTAACATATGTCATATGCTGCCAGACTAAAGAAACTCCAGCTCTATTCAGTAGCATACCGCCTACTCAGAGGTGATCTATGCCTGACATACAAGGCCATGTCCAATCAGGAATTGATGGACATGCTCCATCTTAAAAGATCCAAATCCATCAGAACCACGAGAGCTAAAGATCTAAACATCAGCACAAATACGAATAGGACATGCTGGAGGGACAGATTCATAACTCAGAGGCTTTCCACACTCTGTAACAGGATCCCAGTTCATGTTAGGCAGAGCCCTCACTGACTTTCTTCAAGAGAAATCTTGACGAGTGGATGGGAGATCATAGGTTTACCCCGGGGGTCATCTCTGTGTTACTACTAGACAGAGGCACAGTAAACTAAATCTATACTTTTGTACCATTACATGGGGTGGCGAAAGCCACATACACTATGGCTAGGCTTATAAATGCCCTAGGGCAGATAGCCTAGTACTAAACTATGAAACTAATAAAGGTTTTCTGTGTATGCATACCTGTGTGTCGTGTCATGTCCTTTGAATTGTGAGTGGGTATATGTTTAATGTAAGTATTCTCATTTGTGGGAATGGTTGCCACACTACACATTTCACAGGTGCCAGTTACAGGGCTTGTGGCTGAGGGACATACTTTGCACCCAGTACTCCCACACTACTTCTACATATGTATGGCTAAAAATACCTTTTGTCTATGTATATGTGTATGTACCTATATATATCTCATATATCTATATATATATATATATATATATATATATATATATATGCATATATTTGTCAATGTATAGATGTGTGTGCATATCTGAACATCTGTAATGTGTACTCCTTCCACTTTGTACATTCCCTACAGTAGGATGACTATTCTGCACGATATGTTACAGATATTGCCCTGACATTTTCAGGTGAATTGGATTACTGTTAAAGCATTGTAGCTGTGTTGTGTAGGGTCCTGACATCAAGAACTGCATGTGCTGGATATTGGATTGCACAGCAAATCTGTTAGGGCTGTGCTGGGGGGGTAACATAGCACTAATTACCAGGTATCCCTCATTTGAGCCCCCACCCCCATTAACAGTGCATATGGTCTGTTATGTTGTAGTGAGTGATTCAGGATTCTGTTCACATGTGGAACTGCTATACACATTTCCATCTGTATCCATCTGTATATATATATATATATATATATATATGTATATATATATATATATTATCTACAGAATTATATATGTAAAACATATATATATATATATTATCTACAGAATTATATATGTAAAACTTATATATATATATATATATATATATATATATATATATATATATATAATATCTACAGAATTATATATGTAAAACTTATATATATATATATATATATATATATATATATATATATTATCTACAGAATTATATATGTAAAACATATATATATATATATTACAGAATTATATATGTAAACTTATATATATATATATATATATATATATATATATATATATATATATATTATCTACAGAATTATATATGTAAAACTTATATATATATATATATATATATATATATATATATATATATATATATGTATATATATTATCTACAGAATTATATATGTAAAACATATATATATATATATATATATATATATATATATAAATATATATATATATATATATATATATATATATATATATATATATATATATATATATATTCTATATACAATTGATGTTATATGAATATTTGTGGGTCATACATCTGTCTACATTTACAGATATATATCTGTCCATATGTCCATGTATGTTCAGCTCATATTTTTGCCTGTACCTCATACTCTTGGCAATTGACATGGATGATAGCAGCATTGAAGTGAGTAACTAGTGTCACCACGTTTGTGTTTCAGACTTCATCTCCTTCTACATATGTGTTCTGATACATATAACTGTGTAATTAGCATTGTTTTAAGTGTATTAGAGCAGTATTTGACATATATCCCTATTTGTACTCACATTTTGGCACACTTTGTCCAGACTTCTTGCATTAACAGGTTGTGTGGTATGATATTACTACATTTCCTGTACTGTTGACTGATTGTGCTGGATGAAATGTTTGTGAAAATATCAGGGTTATGTATATCTGCCATGGTTTAGTAGTAAATCCCTTTGTGTATGGTGTGTAGGTTCCTGGGTTCAAGCCTTGCAGAGGCTGTTTATTTTGTTGTTGGGCAGAACAAGGGATGTTGGATACAGAGTGATTTAGGCACTTTTAAGCAGTTGTAAGTGGGTTTGCATGGTTTTGCATGGATCTAAGCAATGCTAACTGCTGGTTATAGTTTCTTACACTCAGTTAGCTTCTAGATAGCTTAACCTGTGTAGGCATTGCTTACACCCACGCAATCAAGGTTAAACATGCTTACTGCTGCTTAAAAGTGCTTACTCACACTTACCCCTGTGCTAATTTCTTTAAAAGAAAGGAAAAAGGGGTGATAGGAAAGTGCTGAAAAAGGGACACAAAGAGGGAAAGACAGTAGGGAAAATAGCTAGGCATGTGCAGAAAGGGTGTTGGGAAGGACCATAGCTGCCCATTTCTTCTATAGCAACAGCTGTGCATATACACTGATTTTGGAGGTGTATTTGGACCCTCAAATCCCTGGGAGAGGGGTGAGGACAACATAAATTAGTTGTGATGCCAGTTAGACCAGATTACATGTGTCCAGTGGACATGTGTGTGAAATGGATAGCTATGTATGAAGCGAGATATTTATGTGAGAACAGATTGCCCTTTTTTTTTTTTAGGTGAGAGTGGGATGTTGGGGAGGGGTAGTAGGTATATTTGGGGAGGTAGGTTGGGCAGGTTAACAGACAAGACAAACAAGACACATACAGGGGCAGTATCTGACATGTGGGGGGTAAACACCTTGGATGGGGAGGGGTGTTTGGAAGTCACAAGCCCATGAGTCCTCAAATTGAAACAGTGGGACTGAGGTTCTCACCCATGGGCTGTCACCACTGCACCTTCACGGCCCCAAAGGTAGCTGTGTTGGGGGCTGTGTAGGAGGGGCAGGCTCACCCTCTAATTGTGTCACTTGACCTTCAAGCTGGCTTGGCCGGTCTCGAAACTCCATAGCAAGCTCCCCACACACCACGGCCCAGATATAACGATGGGTGACAGGTTCCTCTCCATGCATGCTCCCGGGGTGGCGAGCCCCATCCCCTGTGGTGGTTCCACCCGAAGGTGGTGCAGGGCCAATGGAGGAGGAGGTCCTAGGCTGGGCCATAGACATGCTGGTGCCCAGTGCCATGGCCAGCTGAGGTGGGACAGCCGGGTCCACTGGGACCAGCCTTCCCATACAAGCTATGTTGTAGCAGGTTTATGACAGATATGGGTTAGTAATAGTTAACAGCAGTCAGGGTTAGTTATAACAGCATGCATAGGTATTCCCATTAACCCAAAAACACCAGATTTAAAACAGTTGCAGAGCAAGCAGAACACATGCATATATGGAACAACAGTGGCCATTACAACAGCATGCAGGTGTCATTGATGGCAACAGGCCAACAATATGGGTGTATTTTAACATGGCACATGCATAGAAACAAATGAGAATATTTATAAACCGTGAGGACATATGTCCCAACAAAAGTTTGGAGTGCACACATACCGATTGAGGTGTGTCATTGGGTTATTTTTGCACATATGGTAGGGGTGAGAGAGAGAGTTCAATTAGCAACTAATATATCCTTGTAGTTTTCACAACATTCTTAGTCACTGCAGTGATCTGTCCCTTACATATATTATTACACTACCCAATGGCCTTATATTGTACACTGGTATGTTTATAGATTATTATACACGTGACCTGTGTCTTACATACTGGCGTGACAAGATGCAGGTGTTAATGCAACATATGTTGAGAATTGCTGTCATATACTTTGGGTGAGGTGCTAGAATGACAGATTTGTTTTCATATACATTCTCTGACTATGTACACGTTTGACTATCAGTTATATGTCATTAACGGCTGCGTACATTTCTTGGATCATCACACTGATGTTTCAGGGGAACAGGGGAATAGGCTGGTGATGTGGGCCATTTATCTGGACATGCTGGACAGATTGGAACAGTTGTGGGGTATGAATATGCATACAGCTTTCTATCTGAACATTCTAGCAAATTATGTACAGTTGTTGGGTGTAAGTATGCATACAGCTTTCTATCTGAACATTGTAACAAAATCTGTACAGTTGTGGGGTATGATTATGCATACAACTTACTAGCACTCCCGGGATTCAAACCCCTGCTGTGTGTGACAAAAAAATTGTAGCTAACATCACAGTACACTGTGCTATCAGGGCATTGATGTGAAGCTTTCTACTGTTTTCTGTCTAAGTCTCCCTCACTTGTACAATATGACTGACCTCATGGCACTTCCAACATTGTTATACAGAACTTCATACACATTTTATCTACATACCACAGCATGGGTAACACTGCTTAATACAACAGTACTATTTATAGTATGCTACAGTTCAACAACATATGAAAGAAGAGTAAACAGATGCACTCCAAGGGTTATACCTTTATTCACAGAATATTACACATTTATTTCTACTGGAACAACACTTTATAAGGCTCTTATATTTATTTGTTATGACAGTACATGCAGAATAATTACTAACCTGCCTCGCGATGCAGCCTTTGCAACCTAGCATCACTGGCTTGCTGGTTCACAGCCCGCTCATCTGCAGCTGTCAGAGAAATACAGTGACATTTAGCCATACCTGTTCATAGTATACACAAGCTAGGCAATTATTAACTACTTAGCAGAATGAGTACTTAGTCAGTACTGAGGCATTAGGCATCTGCCGAGACTCCTGGATCCACTGTTCCAGTACATCCCCCCTCCGCCGCTTCAGGTCAGCATGGTGGTGCCTGACCTGCTCACCAGTCTGGGGGATATCTGTGGCACTGGTGAGGTCACATGTGAGAATGTCCCAGGCCACCCTTTTATACTCTGAGCCCTGGTACTGGCCCTGCAGTAGTCTCTGCTCATGGTGTTTTACCAGGAGCCATACCATGATTTTTGACTCCCGGATACCCCAGCGCTGTGCTCTAAATCAAGTGCCTTCACCTACACCAGCCATTCTGCCTCCAGTAGGAAGCTACAACCAGTTATGGGAAGTATCCCCGCCTGTGGGGATTAAATATGGCCATTTTCCTTCACTTTTCCATGATTGGGCAGTTTTGAAATGGCTAAGCTATGGGCACACCTGCTTATCTAAGGTTGGCAATGCTTAAAGACGTATACCACTAGGCAGATTGGATTGGCTCCCCTACACATTGCTTATTCTTACTAAGTTGAGCTGTGCTGCAGTTAGCATTGCTTAATACTTAATCTGCACTATATTTGCCTTTTGGCAGTGATTTATTATTCATTCCAGGTTATATATGTGTCTGGTATCCATGATTCATGTGTACATACACTGTATGAGGTCCTGGGGACTTCTACACTTTATTACGATAACACCCCAAATCTATGCCTACTGCAGTACTCCAGTTCACACCTTTATGTTCTGTAGCAGGTTATACAACATCACACTGTACATAGATTCAGTTCAGATGTTTGGTTTGATTTTACTGTGGTGAGGATTAGTTTGCTGATATCTCATTTATATGTATGGTTATGATGGCTTAGTGGTTAACTACTGTGACTGTAGTGTACAGGGTCCTGCGTTTGAGCCTTGCAGAAGCTGTTTATTTTGTTGCTTGGCAGAACACAAGCTGTTGGGTACAGAGTGATTAAAGCACTTTAAGGCAGTTGTAAGTGGGTTTGAGCGGGTTTGCGCAGAGTTAAGCACTGCTAACCTCTGGTTACAGTTTCTTACATTCAGTTAGCTTCTACTTTGCTTAATCTGTGTAGGCAGTGCTTACTGCCATGCAAACACACTTAAACACACTTACTAGTGTTTATATGTGCTTACTACTGCTTATTTGTGCTTAAATCTGCTTACTAGTGCCTTATTCATTATGACACTGACGCTTCACATGTGCATTTAATGCAGTACGCCAGTTCACATTTAAATGTTATTTACTAGGTTATACAGCAAATAAATGAAAACAAATGTTCATATTCATATTTCACATGCAAAATGGTATGTGCTGTAGTGGGACTTGAACCGGGAATGCCTGCTCAGTAGGCAGATGCTCTGCCCACTACACTATCGCTGTGCTGCTTCATTTGCATATATCTTCCTTGTTATCTTTTTCAGCCTTTTAAACTGCTTTAACCGTAGCTAAGCCATGGGTACACCTGCATACCTATGGTTAGCTGTACTCAAATTTAAAAAAAATATTAAAGGTTTTCTTCGGTGTATTTATATGTACTGTTGCTGTTGTACACATGGTGGACTGTTGGTGGGGATATGTGGAAACCTATGAGTGGCCTCGCTCATGTATCTCCACTTTCTGCTGTTCTACTTTGCAGGGGAGTGTTTATTCTGAGAGGTCTGCTCTCAGACACGCCCCCTGCACTTGTACATGCTCTGTGTAGGATTAGGAGTTCAGGCAGCGCCTTCATTAATATGCATGGCATGCTGCCATCCTCCTCCTAAACGGCTGCTTCCATGCAGGACTGGACTACTCCTGCACAGAAGATTAGTAAATCCAGGGGACACTCTTCTCAACTGCATAGAGTCCCACAGAAAGTCCAGGCTTTGTCCTCATATATAAGGGCTGCTACACATAACATGTCTGGCAGTCTAATACATCACTGGGATGATATCAGGAATTAAGTCACTATATAATGATATACTATACTTATCCACCTCTTACTGTATGACATCTGGACAAAGCCTGACATACTTGGGGGTCAAACGTGCAAACACAGGGGCATTATTGACATATTGCTGTTATAAACTGAGAAAGTTGATAGTGTAACAGAGTTGTTGTAACATATCTGTTAAGGATATGAAGTCAGAAACACACATGGATGTTACCATTTACTGACTGCATTCCTCAGAGTATGCTACTGAATTTCCAAGGGCAAAAAATGTGTGAGTAACACACCAAACTCTGATCAGTCTGCAGATATCCCTACAGTTGAAAGTTATGTCAACCACATAACACTATCAGATTTAAATTCATGCAGAACAGCCATATCCACACAAACCCTATCAAACTAGCATTACTTCAACTGTGTCACAGCAATACTTGCATTCTGCCCCTATGTCTGGAACTTTCTCCCCCAGTTTGTTGGACTGTCTTCCCAGTGTTTGTTGTAAGAGGTATTTCCAACTGCTCTCTGTCATGCTGTTTGTCACACACATCCATGAAGTCCTCCCCACAGCCAAGGAAAAGGGGCAATGCCCACATGAAGTACTCAGTTATAGGAGTGTGTTTCCATGCTATTGGGTATGGGAATGATACCACAACTGTTCTATGTGCAATTAGCAAGTAGGGGACTCCAAGTGGTGCACAGGCCATCAGCTGCTCATGAGCATTACCTACACAAGGCAAGCTGCTGCATATACAAAACAGATGTATATCCTATATCTGTTTCAGAGAGTGGGAGAGAGAGAGAGAGAGAGAAACAAGCAAACAAACAGACACACACACACACACACACACACACACACACACACACACACACACACACACACACACACTGAAACTGATGGAATATACCAACTGAACCGAAAAAAAAAAAACACAGGTATGTCAAACAATTACGCATGTAATGGAATGTAGAAGGGGGAATGTAAACGTGTAAAATAGGAAGTTCAAAAAATATTATATCTCAACAACACATGCTGTACTGATATATTGCTGAGCAGAACCTATGGCCATAGCATCTGTGTCTGTCTGCAGTTACATAGAACACAGCTCAGAGCCCTGAGTCACCCCAGGAAAGCATAGGATCACTACAGGAGTGTGTTTCACAATTCTGACTGTGACACTGCTAGGTCAGTTATTGGGATGTTGCAGATATCCATGTTAATTGTGAATACAAATATGATATACATGTTTGTATCAGACATGTGATGGACCTATACAGGGTATTTGCATACTGAAATACTGTTGCAGCTGTGTGTGTGTTGAACTGCATGTGATATACTGAGCTCATAACATTCAACTGTCCAGTGTAATGCACACTGACTATATGTGTGCCTCATAGTTGAGATATGTCATCAAGAGTTGTGTTATGTCTTGCAAATAATTGTAAACCTGTGAACTCTGACATTACAACATCACCTTTTTTCTTTTGGTTGTAACCATTAGGGGTCGCCACACCAGATCATCTGTCTCCATGTCTTCCAGTCCTCTGCATCTTGCTCTGTCACACCAACCAGCTGCATGTCCGCTATCACCACATACATACACCTTATCTCAGGCGTTCCTCTTTTCCTCTTACCTGGCAGCCTCATCCTTTCCCAACTATACTCAGCAAACCTCCTCATCACATGTCCAAACCAACATAATCCTGCCACTTTCTGGCTTTGTACCTAAGCTGCACAACCTGGGCTGACCCCCTAACATACATATTCCTAATTCTATCCACCCTCATCACACCCAGTGCAAATTTTAACATCATTAACTCTGCTATGTCCAGCTCTGACTCATGCCTTTCTTTTTCATTGTTAATGTCTCCAACCCATATATCATAGCTGGTCTCACTACCCTCTTCTAGACCTTCCCTATAACTCTTAATGGTACTCGTCTGTCACAAATCACTCCTGACACTCTTCTCTACCACCCACATCCTGCCTGTACTCTTGTTTTCACCTCTCCCCCACACTTGCCATTACTCTGAATTGTTGTTCATCTTCACCTTTGCAAACTGTACTTCCTATATCCTCACCATTCCTATATCCTCCCGCCCATTCACACACACATATATATTCTCTCTTAGTCCTGCTGGCCATCATTCCTCCCCTTTCTAGACCATACCTCCACCTGTCCAGGGTCTCCTCAACCTGTTCCCTACTCTCACTACAGACCACAATGTCATCTGCAAACAGCACAGTCTATGGTGACACGTGTCTGATCATGTCTGTCAACCTGTCCATCGCCACTGCAAATAAGGAAGGGCTCATAGCTGATCCCTGATGTACTCCGACCTCCACCAGTCACTCCCAGTGCAGAATTCACCACTGTCACACTAGCCTTGCACATATCCTGTAGCATTCTTGCGGATTCCTCCGCCACTCCTGACCTCCTCAAACAGTACCACAACTCCTCTCTAGGAATCCTGTCATAGGCTGTCATTAAAGTCCACAAAGACACAATTCAGCTACTTCCAACCTTCTGTGTACGTCTCCATCAACACTCTCATAGAAAACATTGCATCTGTACTGCTCCTTCCTGGCCTGAAACCATACTGCTGATCAGTAATCCTCACCTCCCTTCTTAACCTAGCTTCCACCACCCTTTACCATTACTTTATGCTGTGACTGATCAGTGTAATCCCTCTGTAGTTACTACAGCTCTGCACACCACACTTATTCTCATAATCAGTACACAAACTCATTTTATCCACTCCTCATGCATCCTCTCACTTTCCAAGATTACAGTAAAGAATCCTGGTTAAAAAGGCCACTGCCATTTGTCCTAAACACCTCCATGCCTCCACAGGTATGTCATCTGGACCAATAGCCTTTCCATTCTTAAACTACTTCATAGCTGTCCTTTCTTCATCCTTGATAATCTGTTGTACATCCTGATTCACCATACCCACATCATGCAACTTTCTCTCTCTCTCATTCTCTTCATTCAACAGCCCATCAAAGTACTGTTTCCACCAGCTCGACACACTCTCCTTACTTGTGAGTACACTTCCACCATTATCCTTTGTCAGCCTTATTTGCTGCACATCCTTCCTAGCTATGTGCCTCTGTCTATCCAATTGGTACAGGTCCTATTCTCCATCCTTGGTTTCCAACCTTACATGCAACCCTTCAGATGCCCCATCTTCAGCCTTTGCCACTACTCTCTTTGCCATGCACCCCATCTCCCTATACACTTGTCTACTTTCTTCATCTCACTGACAATCACACTTCTCCTTGGCCAACCTCTTTCTCTGTATACTCCCCTGTACTTCCTCATTCCACCCCCAGGTCTCCTTGTCCTCCTTCCTCTGTGCAGATGTCACACCAAGACCTGTTCTACTCATCTCTCTTACTAGCTCAGATGTAGTTACCCAGATATCTGCTAACACTTCACTGCCACCCACTGCCTGTCTTAACTCTTCCCTGAACTCAGCCTCACAATCACCCTTTCTCACTATCCACCATTTGATCCATGGTGCTGCCCTCACACTCCTCCTCCTCTTCTTGATCACCAACATCTTCCCACAGACCAGCATTTCATGCTGCCTAACTACACTTTCCCTTTCACCAGTTTACAGTTACCAATCCCCTTCAAACAGGCCCAACTGCATAGGAGATAATCCACCTGTGTGCATCTTCCTCCATTCTTGTATGTCACCCTATTGCCCCTCGGTCTTCTAAAACTACATATTCACCACAGCCATGTCCAACCTCTTTTGCAAACTCCACCACCATCTCACCTTCTCCATTCCTTTGCTTAATACCATACCTACCCAGCACTTCTGCATCCCCTCTGTCCTCTAAACCAACATGCCCATTGAAATCTGCTCCAATCACTACTCTCTCACCCTTGGGTACACTCATCACCACTTCATTCAACCACACCAAAGTACATCTGTCTCATCCATTACACATGCAGTTAGCGGAGAATATGCACTAACAACTGTCATCATTACACCATCAATTCCCAGCCTCCTAAACATCACTCTACCTGACAGTCTTATCACCTTCACAAACACTCTTGGCAATTTTTTCTTCAGGTTAACCCCTACACCAGTTCCCCTCCCATACACACCATGATAGAAGTATTTGTACCCAACTCTGATACACACAGCTGTACACTCCTTCCATCTGGCCTTTGGAACACACAATATATCCACCTTTCCTTTGTCCATCATATCAGCTAGCTCTGTCCCCATACCAGTCTTACTCACAACATTAACATTTCCTACCCTCACTACCACATTCCTAGTCTATCTCCTTTCTGCCTGCCATATGAGTGTCAAACATCCTCTAGGGTATGTCTGTGAATGCCAAGGCTACTGCACTATCAAATGACATACATGTGCTACAGCAATATGAAGAAAGTGTCACTCATTTTGTTTCATGGTCCACCATGTATGTGCGGTATCCTCCAGATTTTATTTATTTATTTATTTTATTTTACATTTGTTAACCGGGCTAGTCTAGCTGGATATATCTCCATTTTCAGTAGAGGCCCGGGGAGAAAAGCTCCACATAGAACATAACAGTGAGACATACTTTTAATAAACACAAAGAATACAAGTAAGACAACAATCAGAAAAACAAGAATGAGTACAAATTGCTAATAATAAACTAGGCGAATCAAATTAACAAAAGAAGGTACATTATCAATAAAAAGTCCTGACTAGAGATAGGACAGTTTCAAGGGTTACTTAATACATTCCATACAGGCTATACCATAAGGCTCCTACTACAATAATAAAAAAAGAATGGAAAGAGAAGGAGGAGGAATTAAGTAATGTGAGAGGAAAGGAATGAGATAGTAGTCAAGAGATGAGAGAAAAAGAGGGACTAACAAGAGGATATGGGAAAGGTAAGAAAAATAGGTCAGAACAACGAGTGAATTGAAGTGAGAGGAAAGGTACATGCTAGATATAAAGCACCAGGAGAGGTTAAAGGTCAGGAGAGGTGTAAAAGTTAGTCAGGAGTATTACAAGAGCAAAGCCAGTGATTTTGGAAGTACAGTTTGATTTGTTGTTTGAAGAGGGGTAGGGATGTGATTAGTGTTATATCCCTAGGTAGAGAATTCCATACTTGGCCTGTGGTATTAGTGAATAGTGAGTCACCAGCTAAGTTGTGAGCTTTTATAGGTTTGGTCAAGAGTTTAGAAGAGGAGCGAAGAGGTAAGATTGTTATAACGGGTAAAAGCTGTGAAAGAATTGGAGTGTTATTGGGTTGGTACAAAATTTTGTGTGCAATAGAGAGTTGTGTCAGTGTAAGATAGTTTTGTAGTTCTAGCCAGCCTAGAAGTTTCAAATTAAGGCAGTGATGGGTTCTAAAGGGGTTGCCAGTGGCTGGCAATGTTATTGTAGCAAGTTGCTAGTTTGTTTGTTAGATTTTGAGGTTAGTGAAGATAGGAGAGGCATAAAAGAGAGTGGATATAAGATGAGAGTGGGCGATAGTGGCTCTTGCTGATGGGGTGAGAAATGGTTTGATCCGTATAAGGATCCCATTTTTCTGTTTACAGATTTGATAGTGTTGTTAATGTGTTGATCAAAAGAGAGATTGTTATCAATGGTTATTCCAAGCAGTTTAGTTGTAGAGTCTGGAGATGACAGTATTATTGTTAGAGAGGATGGTAAAATGTAGTGGGAGGTGTGGTGGGGGTGAAGAGAAGAAGTTTAGTTTTTTTAGCATTAAGGAGGAGGTATCGTCTAGTAAACCATGTTTCTACTGTGTTGAAGATAGTTTGGGTTAGTGTAATTAGGTCGGAAGATGAGGTTGCTGAACAAATAATTGTGGAGTCAGCGTATTGAATGCAGGTGGCTTGTGGGATAACAGAGTGGAGATCATTAATAAAGAGGAGAAGAGAAGTGGGCCAAGAATAGAGCCCTGAGGGACTCCAATAGATATGGGCAATAAGGAGGAGATGTGGTTATCCCAGAGAACGGCTTGTTGTCTGTTGCAGAGATATGAACTAAACCATTTTATGGAAAGTTTGTCAAATGAGAGGGATTCCAGGATCTTAATTAAAGAAGAGTGGTTAACCATGTCAAAAGCTTTTGAAAGGTCAATGAATAGTGCAGAAGAGAGAAGGTTATTATTGCGATTGCTATTGATAGTATCTACAAAGGAAAGGAGGGCAGTAGTGCTATGGTGGGGTCTAAAACCATGTTGACAGTTAGCTAAGATATTGTGTAGGGACAGATATTGAACAAGTTGTTGATGAATACACTTCTCCATAATCTTTGCTAAAGGTGAGAGAAGTGCAATTGGCCTAAAGTTAGAATACTCGATAGAGTTACCGGCTTTGTGTAGTGGGATAATAAGAGAAACTTTCCAGATGTGAGGGAAAGATCCATCTTGGATGGTTCTATTAATAAGTATAGAAATTGGGGCAATTTCTTTGGCAGCCTTTTGCAGAAAGAGGGAGGGAAGCTTGTCAGCAGAGGGTGTACAAGGTTTCAGTTTGAGGAGAAGTCGATGGATGAAGGAGGTAGAGACTGGTTGTAGAGAGAAGTTGTAGGGAGGGCTTGATAAAATATTTGGAGGGTAGAAGTTATTAGTGTTCAGTTGACTTGCAAGAGATTGAATGGTTTCAGTAAAGAAGGAGTTGAAAGCATTGGCAGTTTGGTCAGGTGTCTGGGTCAGCATTGAGTGGGGAGGGAGTTTTGAGTGAACCTGGGGAAAGGAGTTTATTGACGGAAGACCAAAATTGTTTTGGTTTATTAAAATGGGTTTCTTGTAGTTCACAGTAAAACTTTCTTTTGTCATTTAATATAGCTTTTTTGGTCAAGTTTCTTAGTTGACGAAAGTGAAGGAAATCAGAGTTTATTCTAAGGTGCCTCCATTTGGCCCAGACTTTGTTTCTAGAGAGGATAAGTTTTTTTAGTTTCATTTGAGAGCCATGGGGCTGTATTTAACCTCATTCTAATGGATGCTCAGCATGTTTATTCAGAATGGAAAGAAAAGTAGAATTGAAGAATGCTACTGCTTCGTTATGGAAGTATTTTTAAGGGGTTCCAGTTACAAGCTCTGAGTTTTTGAAATAGGTCTGTTTTAAAGTGTTTGGTGGATCGATATTTCTAATATTAGGAGGTGAGGAAAGTCAGTCTTCTCTTGTGATAAAGGTTAGGCAATGATCACTGAGGTCATCAGGCAAAGTACCTACATTATATGTGATGTTAAGTTTATTTATTAGTATCCAGTCTAAAATGGTTTGCTTTTACTTGGTTTGTTAAGCCTGGTAGTGGAGGTAATGGTTTGAGTGAAACCATTTAGGTTGATGTGAGGGATTTTCACTGTTGATGGTATTCCAGTCTATATTAAAGTCACCGAGAATTATAGTTTCCTGGGGGTAGTTGATGGAGACCCAGCTAAGAAAGTTTTCTAAGGTAGGTATATTGTTACCAGGAGGTATATACATACAGATGATATAAAGGGCTTTTTTTGCATTTAGTTGGAGTTTACTAATGACGGCTTCCACTTTACTGTCCTGGGTTGGACAGGCAGACAGGGTAGAGATGTTGAGGTGATTTTTAAACAGAATTGCAACTCCACCACCTTTGCGTTTAGTACGGTCAAGCCTTAGTATGTTATATCCTAACAGGTTGACATGACTGACTGAGCAGCAAGACTGTAATTACAGTGTGCCATACTGACATACAAAAGAAATGTATAGCAGGTGTTACCTGTGCATATGTATGTATGGGTAGGTGTACCTGGCTGCCTCATAACAACTGACATGGAATGCAAAACGTCAGGTAAATAAGCTGTACATGTTGTACACATGTGCAATCTTAGTTTCTGTGCATCCAACAGAGTTACACTTCTACAGCTAATTTTTGTTGCATCGCCCTGACATAGACATGGGTACTAGAATATTCATGAGTACCATGTTGAAAGTGGAGAGGTGTCTTACAGTGTTATGACCTTGTGTCTATGCCTACTACAAACAGATATATGATGACCCACATAGCTGTATGGCCTCAGCAATACCTGACTTGTAAAACCTGTCTCCACCAAAGTAGAGTAATCCCCTTCACTAGACAGCAGCAATGCACAAAGCACATAATGGGATGTTATATTGGCTGTACAGGGCAAAGTAGGATCATGCACCAACTGGCAAGCATGTCAACCTTTATCTGAATGAGCATATTAGGTCACAGGTGGATTACTGTAAGGCTAACTATGAGTACAAATTGGACACATCCACTAAGGGCAATCACAAGGCCATCTTCCCATATGTCTGCAGTCTCAGAGGCAACAACCTAACCCACCCTGTAATGGTGGTCAATCACAGCACATATACACACACCATAGCTACAGCCAACTTGCTGCAGACAGGTTTAGGGCAAACATCATTCCCCTGACTCACCATCAGTATAGGTGGATATGCACAGAAGATGCATTCCTCCCCTCATTATCATGGATCAGGTGCAAACTGTCTAATCAAAGTTAAAAAAGAAAGTCCCCTTGGGGCCTAATAACATTCCTGTCTGCATCCTACATGAACCCAGGCATATGCTTCCAGCTCCATTACACACTGTATGCAAGCAAAGCCTGAGCATCATTGACATCCCATCTGCAAGGAACATGGCCACTGTCATCCCTCTGCACAAACGTGAATGATGAATCGTGGTTTATGCAATGTACAGACCCTCATTGGGGGGAACAGGACACATCAGGACTAGGAGTATAATGCAGGTTCATACTGTGCTGATGGATGACAGGGGTATGATGTGGTTGTAAGTGGCGGCTAATGATAGTCAATATTCATGTGCTGGCTCTGTTAAGAACTCTGGGCAATGTCTGAGGTCCTGTGATGTGTTTTCCTGTTTATATCTTCCAGGTGCCATGCAGTTGCAACCACCTTACACCAATGCGGACACAGCAGCCATCACAGAAGCTGTAATCTTAAACTATGTCATCCTTTTTTGACGTAGCCGGCAAAATCTATGGGAGTGGACTGCCCTTTGGGATGAGATTGTCCACAGTGTGAACATCTTGGGCCACCATGGACACACATACAATCAGGTCAGGCATAGAGCAACTGACCTGATATGTCATGCCCTAAAAAGGGCTGCTGCTGTAGCGAGGGACCGTACTGCTACTGGTCGGTGGCCAGCCAGACAGGCCCCACTTACAGTGACAGAGGAGCTCCTTGCCAACCGTGGGGTAGCCCCCACACAACCTCAAACAGAGGAAACAGCAGTCATGGAGGTGGGTGGCACCCAGGAAAAAGGTAAGGAGCATCAAGGTATGGCCAAAGTGCACATCAATGTAATGAAGTAGAATTTAAACTGTCTTCTATAGAGTCTCTAGATGCATATGTCAGTGCAAAATGGATTAGTTGTTGGGGTTTAGTAATGCACACAAGTGCGCATCTCTGGTGAAGGACAGCAAATTGTGTAATATCATAGTGTGTACTGTACCTGTGCAGAAACATAGCATTCATCTTGTACCAATGCTTAATGTAAATCTGCTGACAATACCTCTCTCTCACAACTACATAGGTCCCTCTGGTCTGTCTGGGGACAGCAACCTGAAGCCAGTAAGTATGGGATTTTCGTGTTGTGGCTCACAAGTACCCCAGGCAAACTAAAGTTAATGCATTTGACCATGCACACAATGGTTACACTCAGCCATTTGGCAATATCTGCATGTTCACTTGTGGTGGTGTTGACTGCATTGCATCACGGTGGCCATCACAGGGGCCTATTTGCAGGAGATGTCAAATATCTGTAGCATACCTCACAACCTGTCACTGCAGGACATCTGGACAAAGACTGACAAAATGGGGGAACAATGGGCCAAACCTAGGGTCATATTGTATAAATTAGTGGTATATAGTGCATATAAATGGTGTGCACACCTGTTAGAATGCCAGGTATCTGTGATATACAAAAATGAAAGTACAATAGACAATTTCGAAATACTGCCAACCTTTCATGTGACTTATAACATGTACAATTCAATTGTAAAAGCAAAAACACCATTGCAGGCTCCAAACCTTATTTAATGATGCACAGTGTAAAAAATACTGTTAAAATGCCATGAGCACAATAGTTACAAACAAAGTTAAGCGCTTTCACTTAGGTCAGTCCCAAGCTTCATCAGAACATGTAAGTCAATTAACCATTTTTATACAATTTCAAAAATTGTCAGCCAATAGTACCATCTCATGCATAATTAATTTAATTGATTTCCCTACCATTATTTAAGGCAATAGTAAAACATGTGCTGTAACTAGTCCTAAATGTTTAAAACCAATAACAAATAAAAAAATCAAAGTACTTAATCCTTGCCCTTCTAAAGTTTAGCTGCCCTTAATTTAAGGCCATTATTAATACTTACATGGTCATTAAGACCCATTTTTTTTTTAGTTGAATCCAGCCTCAGCTGCCAGTAAAGTTTTTTGTATTCTAAGCGGGCTTCCCAGAACCCACCCCTTATATCCGGTTTCACTTGTTCAAGTACAGTGAACTTGAAAACATCATTCATACAATGTTTCTTGTGTCTAAATAAACCATTTGTTTCTTTTTCTGGGAGATCTCATGTAAATGTTCATATATTCTTCTTTTCAATAGTCTTTCTGTCTTGCCTATATAAAAGCTAAGACATGTTTGGCAAATGCTGATATACACCACCCCTTTGCTGTTGCAGTTGAAGTGGTCTTTAAACTTCATTTTAAATTTTCTAGATGGAATGCTAATACTTTCCTGTTCTAGCATACTACTGCATTGTTAACAAAAACCGCACCTATATGTTCCCCCTTTTCTTTTGGGGTCTACCTGTGCTTTTTATAGAGAGAGGTAGCCCTAAAAAAGAAACAAACGCTTTATTTAGACACAAGAAACATTGTATGAATGGTGTTTTCAAGTTCTCTGTACTTGAACAAGTGAAACCAGATATAAGGGGTGGTTTATGGGAAGCCAACTTAGAATACAATGAACTTTACTGGCAGCTGAGGCTGGATTAAACTAAAAACAGAGTCTTAATGACCATGTAAGTATTAATAGTGTCCTTAAATTAGGAGCAGCTAAACTTTAGAAGGGCAAGGATTAAGTATATTCAATTTTTTACTTGTTATTGATTTTAAACATTTAGGACTAGTTACAGCACATGTTTTACTATTGCCTTAAATAATGGTAGGGTAATCAATTTAATTAATTATGCATGAGATGACAATTTTTGAAATTGTATAAAAATGGTTAATTTACTTTGTTACATCTTCTGATGAAGCTTGGGATTGACCTAAGTGAAAGCGCTTAACTTTGTAACTATTGTGCTCGTGGCATTTTAACAGTATTTTTACACTGTGCATCATTAAAGAAGGTTTGGAGCCTGCAACATTGTTTTTGCTTGTACAGTTTCATTCTGGTTTATTTTGTGCTTCACAATTCAATTGTAACACCAGTTTATTAGGGGAACAATAATGACACATAACAATAGTACAACAACCTAGATGCATATGTGTGCACAGCCTGAAGCTACTACTGTGTTGAGGCAGCTTTCGATATAACTACAGCAGTACATCTTATTGGGTACACACCTGCCATCAATTACAGAGACCCTTTGATTAACAGCAAATAATGGTTAGGTGTTCTACTACTACAACATATACCCAGTTGCCTGCTACAGCAACATCCATGGTTTGTATAGAGCTGACAAAGCTGCTAAGGGACTACATGTTTGAGATGTAGCAGTCTGGAGAAGGGTACCAAAACATTTCCACAGCATTGCACATACCATGGAACACAGTGCAAACAGTCATCAAACGTTGGTGAAAATATGGGGCTATAGTGACATTGTGAAGGAGTGGACATCCCACCAAATTATATGAAAATACAAGACCATAACTGGCCAGGGAGGCTGCCAGGAGTCTTACAGCAACAGTGAATGAGTAGCAGGAATCTCCAGCAAGTGCTGGGTGTGTACTACATGTCAAAACAATCCATAATCTCCATATGTCTTGCCTATAGGGTAGAGTTGGAAGATGGCAGCAGTTCCTCACACCAAACAATATCCAGGCCTGGAGAAAGTCTGAAAACAATACATCAGGTCTCCAAAAGCAAGTGGGAAAATATGTTACGGTAATATGGGATCACGGTTGAACTCTTTGGCCACAATTCTGACAGGTTTGTTTGGCACAATAAGACCACTGCACATCACCACAACAACACCACCCCCACTGTGAAGCATGTTGACGGCAGTGTCCTGCTTTGGGGTTGCTGTTCACAAGCTGGAACTGGGGCTGTAACCAAGTTGGAGGGGATTATAAACAGTTCCAAACACTGGTCCCTTGTGGCTCCAATCCTTCTGGTGTCTGCCACATAGCTGTGAATGGTGAGGAATGGCCCAATCCATACATCCAAATCAACAAAAGGGTGGCTTCACCAGAACACATGCAATGTTTTGTCACTGGCCCAACCAGAGCCCACACTTACATCCAATAGGATATATGCAGGGTGACCTGAAGAGGGCAGTGCACAGGGGATGCCCTTGCAATCTGACATAGTTGGAGGTGTTTTTCAAGGGACAGTGTGCAAACATTGGCAAGTCAAGATGTGCCATGCTGATAGACATCTTCCCAAGAGGACTGAATGCTATGATTAAATCAAAAGGTGCTTTAACAGTATTCCTTTTAGGGTGTGCACACTCATGCAACCATCCTATTGTACCTATTTCATTTACCATATGTTACCTGTAACTGATGTGTATGTTCTTCAGTTCAATTGCGCATGTTATATGTCATATGAAATGATGGCAGTGTTATGACCTGATTTCTGAGGTCTCATGTGATATATCACAAAACCTGGCATGGTAACAGGTGTGTGTACACTTATTATATCCAATGTAAGCTTGGGAGGTTGTTTGAGTAACTGACTTTGTTTTAACATACATGTACTACAGGCTATACAGTCTGCACCTCAAATTAAGACATTAATTAGTAGCACCAATCCACAAAATAACCCAGTAATGTATCAGACAAACACATCTACACATTCAGCAAAACCTGTTCAGTTCGGAGGTATGTTCTGTAGGAGTTGCCACAGTGCTATACAGATGAATGACAATAATTTACATGGGTGCAGTGTGTGCTAGGTGAAGGGCTATCACCTACCAGCATGACTCATGTATTCCCAGATGTGTATATCAGTAGTAACAGTAATTGGAAAGGGCTGCACTGCATGATGCTGAGGGTCTGTCCAGAGTGCGTATGTTATTGTCTGACTGTGTGTCGTGACTGTCCCCAGTTGGCTAATGTCAGGTCTGTGTAATGCCTTTGAGGCACCCCACCTGTGTGTGTGTGTGTGTGTGTGTGTGTGTGTGTGTGTGTGTGTGTGTGTGTGTGTGTGTGTGTGTGTGTGTGTGTGTCTGTACCAGCAATCTGTATTGTGCAGGTAGTAATTTACATATGTGTTTTTTCCTCACAGGTGAACATGGTGGCTGCGGTCCCTCCCACTCTGATTCTGATGTCAGTGTCTCTGCAGACTCTTACCATGATGATACTCATATTGAAGCACAGGTGGGGTTGTCAGGGGCTGAATCTGTGCCATCAGTTGGCATCCCACTATTGTCAACCCCATCCCCGCACACAGTCACAATACCCACACATACCCTGTCACCAGTGGCCACAGATAATGGACAGTTGGCAGGTGGTGGCATGGAACAGGCTACTGTGGTAACTATGGCAAGTGAGGGTGCAGACACTAGCCATAGCCAGAGTGCTGGTGAGGTCTCACACAGGCAGATGGGCAGGGATGCTCAGAGGAAGATTGCAGCCCATCATGCCACTGTTGCAAGTGCCACAGCACCAGTCACCAGATGCATGTCTTGGGCTGTCATGGAGGCACAGGCACATAATGAATATAACACCAGACATATATGCAGGGTTGTGGATGAGTACATCCCTGGTGTCTTTGGTGATATTCATGAATTCACTGTGACAATCTGTGAGCGTACTGAAGTTATGGATATATGGTGAGGGAGACCTTGGCACTCCTCAACTGTGGAATATCTGTGCTTAAGCATTTGCCGGACAATGGCCAGCAGCCACTTAGACATAGGGCAGCACCACGATCAGCTGAGGGTCTATGTGGCCATGCACTATCAAATTCCTGTACTGGCAGTACCACCTGCAATACTGAGGGGGGTGTGCTGTTCATGCCATGATGCAGCAGGCCATGTGCACGTGGTCCTGGCTGGTCCCAACAGGGATGCAGATCCAGCAGTCACCATCAGTGAGTAGTACTGCATCTGGACTTAGCCCTGGTTGTGCCAGTGATTCCCCTGGCAGGCCCAGTTACTGAATCTGTGGCTGAAAATAGTGAACTGTACAGCCTGCCATGTACACCCCACAGCTGTCTAAAATACCTCTGTGTAGGGCACATGACTGTGTGCATACAAACACACACACACATCACCATCAGTCAAGTCATCTCCACACACACACACACACACACACACACACACACACACACACACACACACACACACACACACACGTGCACTCACATACCACCCCTGCACAGCCATTTAATCAACACCCCCCAAACACACACACATGATGTCAACTGTATGGCCCAGCCTAGGCTTCTAGCAAACCCACACAAAACCCTATGCATATTATGATGATACCTGTGTCACATTCCTGCCATCCATACCATTGATGCAGGGGCATGCTAATATGGGTCTGATGCACAGGATGACTTTAGTAGAGTGCAGCTATTTAATACTGTGTAAGGTGCTGTCATCTGGAATTTGTAATGGGTATACATCAGAGTGTGCATCTACCTTTTCAGCCATGATGCATTATTGGTGTTAGTAACTCTAAGTGAATGTGTTCTCACATGCTGTATTCTGTTTGTGTTCCAGGCTTCTGTGTATCAGCAGGATGTGGTCTTGCAGACATCACCAACGAGGAGTATGGCAGTGTTGTAACACATCGACCATGTCATAGCTGAGGTACAGCTGTATCAGCACACATTTCCCTGGTGTGTGTAACAGATTTTGTATGTGCCTCACAGCTTATAGGGCTGAGGGGTTGTATCTTGTAGAGTGGACAATGGTAAGTGTGGTGGGTGGAACACAACTCAGATTGCTAATGTCGTCTACCGCAGAGGATATTGTATCGACCAAACACACAGAGAATACTCTTCACACACAAACACACACATACACACACACACACACACACACACACACACACACACACACACACACACACACACACACACACACACACACACACACACACACACACACACACAGGATCATAGCTGCCAGTGTTGTGTTTGGAACCCCTACTCATCAAGTTGTGGTACCACACTATTATGTGGTTATTGCAAGTGGCACAAGACTACTAGTGTGATGAGTACTACAAGGTAGCTGTAAGGTGAATAACATCACTTGGCCTTGTGAGGTATGGCAATGGTGGGTGTACTGGTAGTGAGAGTACTCGTAATAGTGTCACATACAAGTCTACACACTCACAACCACTGTTATATACACCAATGCATAGACACACACACACACACACACACACACACACACACACACACACACACACACACACACACACACACACACACACACACTTGTCAGTACTGACATTAGCAGACCAACCTATCTGATTTGTACCATACCATTTCATACTGTTGCATGAGGCTTAAAGGGCTGAAGAGTGTCTACAGATACCACTATGGTTGATGTAAACAGTGGACCACATACAGTAGATGTAGGAATGTGTAATGTGAGTATCATGGCATAAAATATGAAATCATGCCCATCCAATGAATGTCATTCTCACACAAGCACACACACACACAAGATACTCTTCTCTCACACACATTTGCCAGAACTGAGATTAGAACCCAACTATTTATTGTTACTACATTGCTACACATTTATCGCATGTGCCACGGAGGTTATGGTACGACACTTGTCCAAAGGTACTTCTAAGGTGAGGGACATCATCAAGCCTTGCAAATTATGACACTGGATGATGTACTGGGTGAGAGAGGCCACAAACTACTGTAACCTACACATATACACACATGCACATTTACCAGGACTCATATTAGAACCCCTAGCTATGTAGTTATTGGTATTATAGTGTTATACAGTTACCGCACACACCACAGAGCTTATAGGTTGGGGAGTGTCCCAAGATACCTATATAGTGAATAACATCTACAGCACTTGTAAGGTATGGCAATGGTAGTTGTACTGGGTGACACGGTGCACTAAGTACTTTCACCCACATGTTTACACACTCACACACACTTTTATATACACTAATGCACACACATTTGACAATACTCAGATCCATAGGTTCAAAGATTCATATATGTGTACTTGGCAAATGGCCATGGAGGCTTTACAAAGCTAGCCAATGGGAATACACTGGCATCATGCCACCTGACGATACTCCCCAGTGTGTCTACTGAGTATAGTCACTGAAGTGATCCCCAGGGTGGGTATTCTATTCACCATCCACGCCTCCAGATTTCTCTTGAAGAGGGCCAGTGATGTGGTCTGCTTGACATGTATGTGATGTCTATTCCATAGCATGATCAGTCTCTGGGTTGTGAACCTGTCTCTCCAGCATATCCTGTTGATTGTGATGATGGGGTTGAGGTATCCGGGGCATGTTGTGTGGACAGATTGGTGTCCTTGGATGTCACATTCCTGACAGGGTTGGGTCAGACATGATTGTGTATTTCAGGCAGAGATCACACCAAAATAGCTAATATGAGACAGAGATTCGGTGGGGTTGTTGGAGTCAGTCCATATGGGGCAAGTGTGTAGTAACTAAGATCTTCTTTGTGAGGTACATTTGCAGCCTCTCCTGTTGTTGCAGGTGTCCAGTGGGGTACATGGCAAATTGGCCATAGTACACATTGATTGGCATACTGAGGGAATAGTACAGGGAAATACTGTCCTTTTACTTCCAGGATTCAACACTCTTAGTCAGGAAAAGTGACACATGGAAGGACTTTCAGAAGACAGTGGCACTGTGGTGGTCATCAGAGAGCTCACTGTCAGCCTGTGCTCCCAGTTCCCTTCTACCAACATCAGTGTTCAGTGGACTACCATCAATATATTGCTTTATGGGAACCATGTCATACCCAAAGGGGATGGCAGCACATCATCTGGCATTGAGATTATGTCCAGGGTTCTGACAACAGTCATAGGTCTCAGAGAGGCCTTTGTGAAGAATGTCAACCTCACGTGGGGGGGGGGTAATAATAGCACCCACCTTGTAGTCATCTGCAAACATGTCAGCCAGGGTGCCTTCATACTGGGCTGGTCCTCAGAGGTGTGGACCCCAAACATGAGAGGACCCAGGTCCACAACCTGTGAAACTCCAATTGTGACTGTTCAGCAGTCTGACATTTACTCTGCTGCTTTCACACTGTGGGTTCTATCTGTTAGCCAGTTTGCAGGCCATCTACTGAAGTAGGTATGGCTGCCTACCTGAGTGGTTTGTGTATGATTCCTGAGTGGAGAGTGATATGCAATGATTAGATGGGCTGCCTATCTTATCTATTCCATACTGTCACATAGTTATTGCACATGGCACAATGCTTATAGAGCTGCAGAGTGTCTATAGGTACATCTACAACAGATGACAACTGTGGGCCTTGTAATGTGGACACTGGGACATGTACAGGGTGGGCAATAGAAAAAAGTAGCAAAACCTAGCCTCAATGGATATGGTTCTTACACAAGCACAACAACCACCCACAGATACTGTTCTTACACACACACACATACACACACACACACACACACACACACACACACACACACACACACACACACACACACACACACCCACACACCCACACACACACACACACATACTTGCTAGGACTGATATTAGGACCTCTACCAGTCTATTTATTGTTATTACAGTGTTATACATTTATCACAAGCACCACAGAGCTTATAGGGTGAAGGCTGTCCAAAGGTACTTCTAATGTGAGGAACATCTCCAGCTATTGTAAAGTATGGCAATGGGTGATGTACTGGGTGAGAGAGGCCACAAAATACTTTACACTACACATATACACACATTTACCAGAACTGGGATTAGAACTCCTACCTAACTAGTTCTTATAACTATAGCACTATGCAGTTATCACACATGTCACAGAGTTTATAGGGCTGAGACCTGAGGAAAGGGACTTCTAAGATGACTAATATCGGCAGGACTGCTAAAGTAGGGCAATGGAGAGTGTACTAGGTTTGAATGGATCCAAAATCTTTAACTTATTAACACATACACTTTTACCAGGATTGAGATTAGAACTCCTACCTAACTAGTAACTTATAACTATAATGTTATGCAGTTATCGCACACACCATAGAGCTTATAGGGCTGAGGCCTGATGAAAAGGACTTCTAAGGTGACTGATATCTGCAGTACTGCTAAAGTTGGGCAATGGGAAGTGTACTGGGTTTGAATGGACCCACTATCTTTAACTTATAAACACACACACACTTTTACATTTGCCAGGACCTAAGTAGATGTTGGTAGCATAGTGTTATGCAGTTATCACACATGCCACAGAGCTTACAGGGCTGAGGCCTGATGAAAGGGACATCTAAGGTGACTGATATCTGCAGGACTGTTAAAGTTGGGCAATGGGAAGTGTACTGGGTTTGAATGGACCCAAACACTTTAACTTATGAATGCACACACACTTTTACATTTGCCAGGATTGAAATTAGAATGCCTACCTAACTATTTTTTGTGCTACAGTGTTACACAGTTATAACACATGCCACAGAGCTTATAGGGCTGAGGACATTTACCAGGAATGAGATTAGAACTCCTATCTAGCTAGTTAATTGTAGTGTTGCACTATAGCGTTACACAGTTATCGCACATGCCACAGAGCGTATAAGGCTGAGGTTTGATGAAAGGGGCTTCTATGGTGACAGACATCTTCAGGACTGCTAAAGTAGGGCAATGGGGAGTGTACTGGGTTCGAATGGTCCCAAAATCTTTAACTTATAGACACACATGCACACACACTTTTACATTTGCCAGAACTCAGATTAGAGCTCCTACCTAGCTAGTTATTTTTACTATAATGTTACACAGTTATCACATGCACCACAGAGCTTATAGGGCTGAAGCCCAATGAAAGGTACTTCTATGGTGACAGACATCTTCAAGACTTCTATAGTAGAGCAATGGGAAGTGCACTGGGTGGGAAAGGCCTGTTAATTCCTAGATCTTACTGATAATTCTCTAAGTGTATGAGCATGTCCAGTGTGACCTTCTATAGTAAATGTGGGACTCCATTCCAGGGATTGTTGTACTCCAGTCTGATTTGTTTTGTGCTACAGCCATACCTCTCAACCTGTTGGTGCAGGATATCTAAATGGAGAGACAATGGGCCATACGATGATTGTGACTATTGTCTTTAGTAATGTATGGGTTGCTAGGGTTACAATGTTGGTTTTAGCAGACATCTGAAATATATGATGTTTGACACTGTCATGTATTGTTTCAGTACCTCATGACATACCTCCTCAGATCATCACAGTGATTTACCAGAGGACTACAGGATGGATGATGTACACACCGATATTATGGGCCAAATGCTAGGCATTCTTGCACAATCCAGCCTGTTGAAAGGTGTGCCTACAACCAATTGACTGCTGGAGCTGTGAAAATGGTTCACACCTTGGTGATATATTACAATGATGGAATCTCTGTGCATTTCTGTTCTGGCATGGTCTGATTTCCAGTCCATGGTTGGGTAATATAAGTCAGGCAGGATCAGGGTGACAGGCAGACTCCAGATAGATTTGTAGAGGATAAGATATGTGGGGTGTGGGTGTCCTGGGTCAGATATGTTGGCCTATAGCTACCAGTACTTTGCATAGGGGTCTTCTCAAAGGTTGACTGCACTTGGATGGTCTTGCATGTGTCTGACTGTTTGACCAGCCTGGAGGTGTGTGTGTGTGTGTGTGTGTGTGCGTGTGTGTGTGTGTATGTGTGTGTGTGTGTGTGTGTGTGTGTGTGTGTGTGTGTCATATATATATATATATATATATATATATCTATATATCTATATATATATATATATGTATGGCCCACCTCATTTGGATTGGCTGGCCACAGTTTGGGGTCAGGATGTTGCATAGGATGAGTGATCATGGAAGGGTGTGTTACACCTCATGGCTGTGGGCCAGGGTTCTGTGGGTGCAGATATGTCACCATCTTGAACTGCCTGCAATGAGTGCATTCCCATGTTTAACCTCCTAGCCCTGCCTGTCAACTGTACAGAGTATCACAGAATGTCCAGATTCATGACTGATATATCTGGCTGGTTACCCAAATGAGTGTGGCTTTCAAGGAAAATTGTTTTGCAAGTAACTCAGGGTTGAAGTCCGATATTACTCACAGTTGATATTGCAGTTTCAGACTTCATACCCTTCAGACATTCCATCAACTTTCTAACATTCTTAGAGCACTATTTCAAAGGTGTCCATCTCTTTGGACCTTTATCACCCCATTATTCATGGCTTTGTCCAGATTTCTGGCTCTCTGAGTTTGGCAGCTTTGCTCCTAGCAGTTAGCAGTGTGGCCTTTCTTTGCATTTTGTACACTGTGTTATGTTGGTCTTATGGACCCCATGACACTCACTAACAGGGCAGTGTGGATGAGCCATGGGCATTTGCCAGAGGCCTATAGGCCAGCTGTGACAAATGCAGGCCAACTGTAGCAAGGCAGTGCATTCTGATGATCATATGTTCCCAGGCTGCCAGGCAGTGGACACCCCTGGGATGGCACCAGTGAGTTGACTGGGTGTTACTGACAATTGCTTTCTGTTCATGTTGAGCCATTACTCTAGTTGACAGCTGGATTCTGCTTAAGGCTAGGGACATGTTACTACATTTCTATGGGACTATGGGTGAGGGGTGACACACCTGTATACAATACACATTTGCACAGACTGTGCTGATATTTGCTTAACATTTTTGTCTCATTTATTATAGTGGTGTGCCCTATCTTTGAGACTACAGGCATAACAGTATCGGCCACAGGTCAGATTGTTCTAACATAGACAGTTTTAGTTTCAGACTTCTTACCTCTCAGAGGCATAATGCCACTACCAGACCTGCTGTGATATCACTGTGTAAGTCTGTAGGTGGGAATTTCATGGATGTTGCCATGTGGAGGCCTTTGCCAGACATTTCTGTATGGTTTTCTACAGCTAATCAGCTGGGTGAGGTTAGGGGTGAGTATGGGACCCCCATTTTGACATCCATGCATGTGACCTATGACCCCCCAGTTATTTGGTTCACCACATATACTGCAGTGGCATTTGTCAACTAGGGTGATACTGCATAGTGTGGATAAGCCAGTACTGGGCATACACTTCCTGCTGTCCCACATAGCTGTCAGTTGTCTGCTGCTATCCCAGTAAGCCACCCCATTTCCTTGTATGCTTGCATCAATACCATAGCTATGCTATCAGAACATTCTACTCCATTTATTGTTAAGAAGACTGACTTACCTTGTGCCTGAGGCAGTTGTGAGGATAGTGTTTGATGGCTGACTATGTCGGATGCATGCAGTACACTGCCTCTACATGGTAAGGTAAAGGTGGAGTGATGTCTGTCATCCATTTTACTTTGTGTGTGTGAGACAGAGAGATATATCAGTCCCTCAGACCCTACAGTGTCAGTGTATGTGCTATGCATTGCCTCTTTGCTAAGGACAGGGTATACTGGGCATGCCTCCATCTGCCTACAGGGGCAGGCTCAGGATGTTCCTCCTCCGAGTCCCTCTGTGCCTGTGGAGACCTTGGCAATGTTGGGGGGGCTGTGTGGCCCTTCCCCATTTTGTTCCTGCTGCAGCTGTTTTCACGGGATCATATTGTGTAGCATGGCAAATACTATGGACATGTGTGCACATGTGGCTGGAGAGTACTGCAAGGCTCCACCGGATATGTCAAGGCAGTGGAACTGTGACTTGAGCTTCCCAAACACATGCTCTATAATGATCCTGGTTTGTGCGTGTGCCTCATTATGGCATTCTTGTGTGGGCGTTTGTGCATTTCTGATGGGTGTCATCAGCCATGGCTCCAGTGCTTAGCCAGCATCCTCCACCAGATGGCCATATGGGATGTCCCCACTAGCAAATGCCTGGTACAGCTGTGACAAATGCCAGATGTGGGAGTTATGATAGCTTCCAGGGCTGCCAGCACACACATTCATGGTAATGCCCTGGGCATCGCACATGACCTGGCAGTTGATGGAATGGAATGCCTTGTGGTTTTGGTAGACCCTACTCTGGTCACCGGGTAGTGTTTTGATGTGGATGTGCGTGCAGTCTATGGCACCCATTACCTCTGGGTATTCTGCTAAATGGTGGAAGAGATGCATATCGCTGGTCCTCTCTTCACGGGTGCTAGGGAAGTATATGTGCTCAGCGGCATGCGGTTGCATGGCATCCAGGAACTCATGCAGTATCCTGGATGCAGATGCCTGTGAGACCCCCATGATACCCCCAGTTTTTCTTTGGAAAGTACCTGTAGCTAGTATACTTAAAGCTACACATACCTTGATATTCACTGGGATAAGCTTCCCTCTGTTGGTCCTGGGTCTGAGCCAAGGCCAGCACAGCTTAATGAGTTGCAAAAGTATGTCCCTATCCACCTTGTATCACTCTTCTCCTCCTCTTTGGTCTGAGTCAGTGGTCAGCATTATCCTCCTCAGCACCCTTGGTTTCTTGCACATACTGATAGATCAAAGTGACAGCAACCCCTAACATTTTTTGCTAGTTTTGTCAGTTAAAATTCCCCCATATGTATACACCTATGGTGCAGAGTTTGTCGGAAAAAAACAGACTGGAAGGTGTTTGGATAGTTTATAGTGGTGTGCTGCAGCTGCTGCCTGTGTGATTGGCTGACTTTGAAACATTCCACCTGCCAACTATTTTACTTGTATTTAAGTGGCTGTATTTTGTTATTTCCCTTTTTTTTCTTTTCCCCCTTCCCATTTCTACCCCTTTTAAGCCCCAATGCACGGCACACAAACCCACTGCCTAAATGTAAACAGTGCTGCTATTTCCATTTTTTTAAGTCCCAGTGCATGCTGCACACACCCATTTAGCTAAGGCAAACACATTTTAGCAGAAATGGCCCTCTCCTGGATGCAAACACTGACTTCATTTCATGGTGTAAGACATTATATCCTCAAACACACCCTTGCTTAACTGTGCTTAGCTAAGTGCATACCCAGGCAATGGAGCTCCAATGTGCTTACAGCAAGCATGTCACACCCCCATTTAATGTTCACTGCTCCTCCTGCCTACACTATCCTGTTCTAGCACCTACATGGTTAGGTACAGTGTGTGGACTTAGAATATTTTGTGATTCAGTAAATTTCTCCTCATTTGTGTACCCCACTGCTTTAGTCCATAGTTACTGCTCTGAAATAGAGCCTTTCACCTTGACAGCCAGTGTTCCCTGGTAATGTTTTGATTCTGCATGCCATTGACTATAATAGCAACATGCATATTTACCCTAAAATTGTGTTTTAATATTTTTTTTTTATTTTCAGCAAGATCCTGTTTGCGAGCCACTGCTGTGTGCTTAAACGGCTAAGATAGGCCAAAATAAAATACTTTGATTTTTTATTAACTTAAACACTTTCCCATGCCAATGGCCATATATTTGGCCATTGGCATGCCAAAAATGTATAATACATGCTTTTATTTGAGCAGTCATGCCTCCGTTTTATTTGCAGAAATGTGTTCGGTTAGTAACTGAACACATTTCTGCAACTAGCACTGTTCCTGCATGGATGCCTGTCTGCTTCCTAAACTGCTAATTCACCTCATTTGGATAGTTTTCACCAGCAAATGAGGTAATTAGCATTCTGCATGGCTTTCCATGCAGAAACAGTGTCAGCAGGCTCGTGCCCATCAGATCAGCTCTTTCCTGAATTGCTCGGCGGCCATATTCCATGCAGGAGCGGTTACACTGTTTCTGCATAGAAATTTTTGTTTAATGAATCCCAGGGAATATCTTTAACAGGTGGGATAACAACACAGTAAGGGTCCAAAACATATTTTAGTTTTCATTTTATCTTTATTTTATTTATTTTTTATTTTATTTTACATTTGTTAACCGGGAAAATCCAGCGGGACCAGGTCTATTTTCAGTGGAGGCCCGGGGAGAAAAGCTCCACAATTAAAAAGACATTTATACAATTACAGATATACATATATTTATACAATTTGAGATATTCATAAAAAACAGGTAGTAGTGAAAAATGTATTTACAAGTAGAGTTATTCTTACTTTGTTAACTATAGTTAAACTTGCAGCGCAAGACTAAGATGCAGTTTTGAGAAATAGTACAAGGGTTCAGTGAATGGGTTTAGACAAATATTTTTTCAGAGTTTGGCTTCCAGTAGTTACCTGGATTTTGCAGGACAAAAGATACAGTTTGAGATAGTTTTACAAGGGGAGTAAGATCTGCTTACAGATGTAGTAAGTATGTATAGAAGGGAGCAAAAGAACACTATGATATGTGATGAGAGTCAGTGTTTCAATGTGCCTAGATATAGTGTGGTATTTAGACTGGAGTAGATTGATAGGAGATCAATGTGCATAGATATAGTGTGATATTTAGACTGGAGTAGATTGACAGAAGATAGAAGAAAGTATAGGGATTGTCATGTGATACATGGGCAAATCCAAGTTGTCCTGAGATGAGATCTGAGTGATTGTTTGAAGTTTGCATTTGTTGTTGTGGAGGTTATATTGGTGGGAGATTGTTCCATTTTCTGGCTATGATGTGGGAATATAGGGATTTTCCTGCAGTGTTGTTAACAGTAGTAACACTGAGTAGAGGTTTATTGGAAGAGCGTAGAGGGTGACTGGAAGAGTGGGAGGTTATTAGGTTACTGTGGGCTGGAGTTTTGTCTGAGTGGTTTCTGATGTTAAAGGCATAGGTGAGTTGTTGGCAAGATAGTAGGTTAGGAAATTCCAGCCATTGAATTTCTTTTAGTACTTGGCAGTGATGCATTCTAAAGGGGGAATTATTGGCATATTTAGCTATTTTGTTGTAACATGCTTCTAACTTATCCAAATCTGATTTTTTAGTGTGGGTTAGGATAGGTGTGGCATAAGTAAGTGTCGATAGGAGTTGTGTTTGAGCTAAAGTGATTTGTGCCTTTTCTGTGAGATAGTTTTAGTGCCTGTATAGGGTTCCCATTTTCTTATGAACCTTTTGAATAGTTTGTGCTATGTAAAGATCAAATGCTAGGTTGTTGTCTATATCAACTCCTAGGAGTTTTGTGTGAGTGGATGGAGAGATGATAGTGCCATTCCTAGATGAGATGGAGAAAGTGGCAGGGGAGGATTTAGTTTTATTAGGTGTGAACAGCAAAAGTTTGGTTTTGTTAGGGTTAAGTATAAGTTGGATGTTGGTGATCCAATTTTCAATAGCAGAGAAAGATTCTTGGGCTAGTTGTTGGAGGGTATTGACAGATGGGGCTGCACAGATGAGAGTGGAATCATCTGCATACTGAATTAGTGAGGATTGCTTAGAGGAGGTATATAGATTCTTTGTAAAAATTGTGAAAAGTAGTGGGCCAAGTATAGAGCCTTGAGCTACCCCTATTGAGTTGGGGAGAGGAGGGGATAGCTCATTATTCCACTGTACAGATTGTTATCTGTTTGATAGGTAGCTATTGAACCAGGAGATGGTAGAGGACGTAAAGAATAGAGAATGAAGGCTGTCCAGTAATTTTGGGTGTGAGACCATGTCAAATGCTTTTGAGAGGTCTAAGAAGGTAGCAGATACATAGTTGTTGTTGTTTCTATGTTGGTTAACCAGGTTGCTGAATGAGAGAAGAGCAGAGGTTGTACTATGGTGATGGCGGAAACCATGTTGGGTGGATGAGAGAAGTTTGTTAGTGTCTAGGAATTGCATAACTTGAGAGTGTATACATTTCTCTAGGAGCTTAGATAATGGGGAAGGAATAGCTATTGGCCTGTAGTTGGAAAAATCACAAGATTTTCCTCCTTTGTGTAGAGGTATAATGTAAGATATTTTCCATATTTGTGGTACATAGGCTTCCTGAATGGACCTGTTTATTAGGATTGATACTGGATAAGCAAGAGAATCTGGTGCCATTCTTAGGAAGTTAGTGGGTATACTGTCAGCAGCTAGTGTGGTAGGTTTTAGTTTGTGGAGCAGGTTTCTAATTTTTGATGTAGGGACTGGAGAGAGGGAGAAGGATGGTTGGTTGGTAGTATTGTCAGGAGTGTTTCTAGTGCTTGTGTGAGATGAGGTTTTGGTATTTGTTAGCTGGTTGGATAGAGTTTGGATTGAGTTTATGAAGTGAGAGTTAAGCTGGGAGGCAATATCTTTGCTGTTAGTATATGGGGAGTTGGGGGTGGGGGTATCAATTTTTCCAGGTTTTAGCAGTGAGTTGATAGAATGCCAAAACTTTTGGGGGTTGTTTGTGTGTTTGTTTTGAAGGCCTAGGAAGTAGTTTTGTTTGTCCTGTTTGGTTTGTATTTTGGCTAGGTTTCTAAGTTGTTTGTACTTTTCTTTGGTTTGTTCAGAGTTGTCTTGTTTCCATTGCTTCCAGGTCTTGTCTCTGGTTTTAAGGAGGGCTCTTGTGTCCCGAGTTAGCCATGGTGCATAATTTACTTTGATTTTTCTCTTTCTTAAAGGTGCTATGGAATTTAGAACTGAGATAAATGTATTATTAAAGTATTATACTGCATGATCTAGGTGTAGGGTTTTTAGGGAGAGCCAGTTACATTGGTGGAGAATGTTGTTTAGTATATTTGAGGTTAAGTTATGATCATCCCTGATGTTTTTATAGGTTATGGGTTTGAGGATTTTGGTTTGTTTTCTGAGGAGGAAAGTAGGGAGATGGTCACTGAGTATGTCAGGTAGGGATCCTACCTGATAGTGATGTTGGGGGTATTTACTAATGTCCAGTCAATAGTGGTTTGTTTGTGGGGTTTTTTATCTATTCTAGTTGGGTGTTGAATTAGTTGTGTGAAGTTGTAGAGGTTAATACTTTTGGTGGGGTATTTGGAGCTGAAACATTGCCAGTCGGTATTGAGGTCGCCTAGTAAAATTGTTTCCTGAGGGCAATTTTGATTTAACCAATAAAGGATTTCTTCTATGGTTGGGGAGTTATTTCCAACAGGAATGTAGCAACAAAGGATGTTAATTTTCTTCTCATTGTTTATTGATATTATAGAGCCTATGGTTTCAGCATTTTGAAATGATGGTAGAGGGGTATGACATGGTTGGAGGTTTATTTCATTTTTAAATAGAATTGTGACTCCACCACCCTTTTTATTTGTTCTATCTTTTCTTAGGATGGTGTAACCTGGTGGTAGAATCTCATCACTAGTGATATGTGGTTTAATCCATGTTTCGGTAATGGTTACGATGTCAGGGGAGCAGTGAGAAATAAAAGTGTGTAGGTCTACTTGTTTATTTGAAATACTTCTTATGTTGATGTTCATTATTAGGAGATCAGATTGAGCTCTGTCTGGAAGGTTAGCAAAGGAGGGCCTTGGGTTTGGGTGTATGTCTCCAGCTATGAGGAGTCTTTTACTAAGATTAAGTATGTGTTTGATAACATAGGTTAGGTTTGAGAGTGATATGTATACTGATGTCATATTGATGGTATTAGGTAGATGGGTGTTGGATGTGTGCGGCATAATATTTGTGGAAAATAATGTTGGACAGACTGTAAAGCATATGTGGGAGGTGATGCGTCTTATGGTATGTGTAGTATGGAATGAGGTGGTGTCTAAGGGTAGGTTAGTTTGTATGGCTATAGTATAGGAAATGGATGTCAGGGCTAGTAGGAGTAAGGGTAGTAGGACTTGCATTATGTTTGATTAGAAGCTTTTAGTAGTGTTATTTGATAAAGGGCTTGAGGTAGGGGTGAGTGAGTACAGGTATGGGTGTGATGTTAGAGTAGGAGGAGCTATAATTTAGTTCTGGATGGTGATTGGAGTAGGAAAAAAGGAGGAGTGAGTGCAGGTATGGGTGTGATGTTAGAGTAAGAGGAGCTATGAATTAGTTATGGATGGTGATTGGAGTAGGAACAAAGTCAAGGTGAGTAGGGTGATGTATAAGTTTAGGTGTAGTAGGGTGGGTGATATTTGGGGGTAGGGTAGGGGAGCGGAGTGAGCCCAAAGGGAGAACAGAGTGGGTACAGATCCCCCAGCAGAGGTGAGCGCCAAAAAAGTATCAGTGGGTGTAGGTGGGGACTGAACACTGATAGTGGTGCTATGACTGCTAGAGTCTCTAGTTAAACTAAATAAAATAGGTTGTAAAAGCTGATTACAGCAGATAGATGTGAAATAAAGGGTTGCTAGCTCTGAAGTAGGGCCCCTTTAGGAGGGGTAGTAGCAAAACTACTCTTATTAGGATATAATGGGTACTAGCTAGTCAGGGAGAGATTTTGGGGGGTTGCTGCCATCTAGTGTTGAAAATGGGGTAATCCCTGTGAGTGTGCACGCTGTCAGGGCTCAGACAACCACAAAGGTTTTAATTACAAAACTCCAAAGAGCAGATAGGGAAACCAACTGTCTTTGTAAAAAAGGTAGTTTCTGGAGCTTACATGCACTTATTTTTAGAGCAGGATTCAGGGAGGTCAGTTCCACTGTAGTTCTTATACACCAGGCGGAATGCTTTCATGGGTGGGAGGGAGTTTTAGACAGAGCTAGCTGAAAGATAAAAAAAAGAGGGTAGCATTAGAGATAGAGAGCAGAAGTAGTGGGGTAACAATGTGGAATGTGAGTGTAATTATATGTGGGCAAGTAAGAGTGGTGAGTAGGGTGTAGGAAGCTGATAAAAATGCACAGAATGAGAGCAAATAGGTAGTTGAGATGGTGCGTGCAGGAGGTTAGGTAACAGAGTTGCAAAGGGTGTGATCAGTAACATTACTTCACAGTTGCAGAGGGAGACATATCACAATACATTCTTATGACACAGTTCTAGTTTGTAGCATAACACAGTTCAAAGTTAATCAATGTGTAAGGCCTGGTATATTTGCAGATGTTACTGTTTCAAAGATAAAAGACATTTTTAGATGCCTTACTGCAGACTAAAACTTGCATTTTCCCATCTATTAATAACATTAGGCAGCTGGCAATGTGAACCCTGTAAGCCCTGATGTAATTGTACAGCCGTTAATATTACCAAAAGTTAAATGCCATTCCAGATATCTTGCAACAGGTTGTAAAGCCGTTTTTCAGCTTAGTAACAGCACTAGTCTGCTAGCAATGTATAGCCTGTTAGCCCTGTTGTATATTTTCAGAAAATAATATCACCAAAGCTAAAAGCCATTTCTGGTGGCTTGCTGCAAACGGAGAAGCCTTTTTCCCACCTAATAACAAGACTAGGCAGCTGACAATGTATACCCTGTAAGCCCTGGTATGACTATGCAGCAGTTAATATTTTCAAATATAAAAGCCGTACCGGATAGCTTAGTACAAACTGTAAAAAGCTGTTTTCCTGCTGAAATGGCGTAGTGCAGACTGTAAAAGTCATTTTCCCACTGAAATAACAGCACTAGGCAACTAGCAATGTAAAATCCTGTAAGGCCTGTTGTTTTTTACTGAAATTAATAGAATCAGAATTACAAGCCATTTCTGATGCCTTACTGCTGACGGAGAAGCCGTTTTCCCACTTAATGGCAGCACTAGGCAGCTAGCAGTGTACACACTATACGCCCATTATTTCCTTACAGAAGGCAATAGTTTCATAGCTAACAGACTTTTGTAGTACCTTACTGCGGATGGATGAGCCGTATTTCCCGCCTAATAACAACACTAGGCAACTAGCAAAGGAAACCCTGCAAGCCCTATTGTATTTACCCTTTTGTTTGTATTGTAAATGCTAAAATAACACGTTCCTAACGTTCAGACTAGCCAATCAGTATGATAACCCTTTTGACCGATAACAGGAGATTACACAGTTATAAGGATAAAAGCCGTTTATAGACCTTCCATAGTACTTAGGATAATAGCGTAACTGTGAAACAGCCAAAATATGTCCACTCATACAACAAACAAGCAGTTCTATCCACTTTATATTACAAAAATTATGCAGCTAGCAATTATATTCTCTTTCTAAAAGTGGCAGACAGTTTGTAGACAGACCAGGTAAAGATAATTAAAATGTGAAAGGTATCTGAATTTGTTAACATGAGTAGAGTACTGATACCAAATGTCTAACTTGAGTCTCAGCCTGGAGGAGAATGAACTCAGCAAAAATAATGAGGTACAGTATCATTTAAGTAGATACCAGACTTATGGGGATACACATCAGTCATATACACAAATATGCTATTATTTACAATGCAGTCAAGTAATAGCAGTTAAAAACAGTGGTGTTCAGGGTGCAACTGGTATTGACTGTACACATTCTTAAACAGATTTATGCAGTCATATACAATCACATCAAGTAATATATGGAGTGAACACAGGCGTTGTAGAGAGATTAAAAGGCATATTTGAGTTTGCATTGAAGAAATAGTTATGATCACAAAGGGAGATAATGAAATAAGATGAGGAATATAGGTGCTATGACTAGCTGAGAGGTATTCACATTTTAATTATCTTGTGGAGCTGGGCCTTTTGCTGAGGTTGGAAGGTTGGGTAGGACGAGACTGTAGGAGGGAATGGGTGCTCATATGGACTGGTCTGTACAGTGGAACCCGGTTTTCAGGGTTTGTAATGTATGAGCTTTGTGGTATTGTCTCCTGAGACTATAGGCAGAGGTTTTGTTATTTAAAAATATTAATAGTTGAGAGTTAAAAATATGTATATTCGTTGTTTTACTGGGAGCAACTGAAACTTTTCTATGTTTTGCACTGGTGTTTATGTTTAGCTGAGTGTGATGAATCTACACACTATATTGGTTTGGTTATAGTTTGGATGTGTGCTGAGTTCCTTTTAAAAGCTGAGACTACTAAAGGAAGTCCATATTCCAATTAGGACAAAAGACTAACTTTCCCTATTGCTGTTCTGGATGCCTCTGAGAGGAACGGAAGAATCTTGTTGACCTAGAAGAGTAGTAAGTTGACTCATGTCCTGGTAACGTCAAGAAGGATATTGAAGTTTATAGAAGGATTGAGCCAAAAACCAAATTATTTAAATACATTGCTGTTTTCTATGAAGGTGTTATTGAGATCTAAGATTTATAGTTGAGCTGATGTTTTACTGAATTTGTGTTTAGTTCCAAAAAGCATGGCATTTTCAAAGCAAATCTGTTGAATAAACACTCAATTATTCAAATACTCAGGCATGATTTTAATCAAATTACACACAAATTTAATTTAGAAATACTTTAGGTTATTCTAGTTTGATTGGACATACATTAGAATATATATATATATATATATATATATATATATATGTGTGTGTGTGTGTGTGTGTGTGTGTGTGTGTGTGTGTGTGTGTGTGTGTATACATATATATGCTGTTGTTGTTGTTTGTAAGTAAATATATTATTTATTTATGATACATGATCTGACCTGAAAATGGATGAACAAAATGCAGTAGAAACAAGTGAAATGTTAGTTTGAAGACTACAAAGAGTCAGATAACCATTAAGGTATGGTTTGAATTCTAACTAGAAAGTGTGCAATATTATCCACTCTCAGTATTTTGGATGGCTTGAAAAGGCTAAACTCAATGTTGAACATCACAATGCAATGTTGAAAGAAAGGAAGCTGATAGCATGTGCACAGTTGGTTGAAACTCCACATTAGTTGTTAAAAATCCAGCCCCCGAATTCAGTAATTTTCTGTGCAGGACTAGCTTAGTCCAGCATGGAAGCGACCATTTAGGAGAAGCACAGAAGCATGCCATGCATATTAACGAAGGCTCACTGCCTGAGCTCCTAAACAGACATGGAGCATGGACGAGTGCAGGGGGCAGGGGGGGGGCATGTCTGAGAGTAGAGATCTCACAATATACACGTGCCTGCAATCAAGAACTGCAATTTAGCAATAACAATGAGCAAGACTGCTCATAGGGGGTTGCATACCCCCAGCAACACCCCCCAAGTTTATAAGGGCAATAGTTAAACTATAATAATATAAACAAGTTAAATGTTTATTTTATCAAACAGATAAAATTTAACCGTAGGTGTGTGGTTTTGCCCATTGCTTAGTTATGTATACTGCAGCTTAAATGGCACAAGAAGATAAATATCAAGATATATGCAAATGAAGCAGTACTGCAATAATGTAGTGGTCAGAGCATTTGCCTTACGAGCAGTCATTCCTGGTTCGAATCTCACTCCAGTGCATTCCATTTTCCATGTCAAATCACTTTATGAACAATATTTATTGTTGCATAACCTACCAATTAACATATATTTGTGAACGGGAGTACTGCATTAAATGCAGATGTGAGGTGTCATTGTAATAATGTAAAATCCACAGCTAAACATAAGTTCCCCATACAGTATATGTATACATGAATCAGGGATACAAATCAAAGGTATAATGTGTAGTGAATGATAGATCCATAGAGTCTCCAAATCCAGCACCTTCCAAACAACCATTTTACATTTCTGTCTAAATTAGTGTGGGGTTAAGCGGAAGTAAGTACTATTAAGCAGTAGTAAGCGGGAGTAAGCATATTTATGCAGTAGTAAGAGTGTTTAAGACCTTTTGCATGGGGGTAAGTAATGCGCACATAGGTTAAGCAATACTGAAGCTAACTCTCTGTAAGTATATTTAACCGGAGGTTAGCATTGCTTACTGTTGTGCAAACCCACGCAAACCCACTTACAATTGCTTAAAAGTGCCTTAATCACTCTGTATGCAACAGCCGCTGTTCTGCCCAGAAACAGAATAAACAGCCCTTGCAGGTCTTGAACCCAGGACCCTGTACACTATAGTCACAGTAGTTAACCAGTAAGTCATCACAACAGTACATAAGACTGAGGTATCACCAAACAGATCCTCACTATAGGAATATTACACTTAACATGTAAAAGGAATCCATATACAGTTTTATGTTGTATAACCTACTACATAATATAAATATTTGAACTGGAATACTGCATTAAGTCCAGATGTGAGGTGTCATTATAATAAAGTGTTGAAATCCCCTAAAAAATACAAGGACCCCATACAGTGTACGTACACATGAATCATGGATACCAAACGGATATATAACATTTAATGAATAATAAATCAATGCCAAACAGCAAATAGTATGCAAATTAAAAATTAAGCAGCGATAAGGTTTGCACAGCCCTGCTTACTAGGTGTAAGCAAAGTGTAGGCCAACTAAATCAGTTTTCCCATTGGTATACCCCTTTCAACAATGCCAACCTTAGATAAGCAGGTTTGCTCAGAGCTTAGCATTTTCAAAACCATCCAATCATGGCAAAGCATGGGAAACGGCCCTATTTTAACCCAACAGGCAGGAATACATCTCATAACTGGTTGCAGCTTCCTCCTGTAGGCACCTTGACCAGTGTGAGAGAGGGAGTGCACTTTCAGGTGCAGCGCTGGGGGCATCCAGGAGTGCAAAGTCATGACAGGACTCATTGTTAAAGACCATGACCAGAGACTGCTGCAGGGCCAGTACCAGGGCTCCCAATATAAAGCAGAAGCCTGGTATAGTCTTGCTCATGATCTCACCAGTGCCACTGGTATACCTCAAACTGGTGAGCAGGTCAGGCATCACCATGCCGACCTGAAGAGGAAGAGGGAGCTCTTGGATCAGTGGATCCAAGATGATAGGCTCATGGGGGGTTGTCCCAGCCGTGTGTAAGTATCAATCCACTATCTGTTTAATAATTGCCAGCTCATGTATATTATGGATAGGTATGGCTAAATATCCCTCATGTCTTTGACAGCAGCAGATGAGTGGGCTATGAAGCGGGAAGCCCATGCCTGTAGATTGCAGAGGTTGCGTCGTGAGGCAAATAAGTAATACTCTTGCATGTACTGTCATAAGAAATAAATCTAAAAGTAGTAGAAAGTTAATTGCCAGTATAAAACCTGTATTGTTTAAGGCATGTACTGAATACACCAGACAGTATGGCAGGAACAGTCTCATATAGGTTGTATGTAAATAAAAGGTTAACAGCCTGACAATAAAGGTCTAACTGCCATACTACCTGTGTTTACTCTGGTATCATATGGTAATGTAGTGTTGCAATCTCTTAATAGTACTGTTGTATTAAACACTGTTACCCACACTGTGCTACATAAATAAAATGTGGAGGAATGTCTGTATATGACTGTTGTAATCACAAGAGGTCATAGTGTACAACTGAGAAAGACTTAGACAGAAAACAGTGAAAAGCTAGACAACATAATCCAAATAGCACACTCAACTGAGATGTGAGCTGTTGTATTTTTAGCACACACAGCCATGGTTTGAATCCTGGGAGTGGTAGTAAGCAGAATCATACCCCACAATTGTGCATATATGTCCAGTTAATTGGCCCATATCTGCTGCCTGTCCCCCTGGCAAATCAGTGGGATGCTCCCAGGTGTTTAGGCAGCAAATAATGACATACAGCTGATTGTCAGACATCTTTAAGAACAAACCTGTCACTCTAGCAGCCCCCAAAATGTTATGAGAGTAATAAGCAAAGTATGTCCCATCTCTACACCCATGTTGTGAAGCTATGACCAGAGTGTGTGCAGTAACAGAGTGAGACGTCTGTGTATAATAATAATGTGGAACTGGTAATATATGAGGCAACATTCAGGTAGTGCTAACAAACATTCCCTCACAGGTCTATCAGATACGAAAACTGTGCCTATAAATAAAAGATTGTAATCCTGGACTGGTACTGTTTACTCTGGTATTGTACGGCACTGTTAGTGTTGCAGTTTCTCTGAATAATAATCTATTACTCATCAGTGTCATCCACACTGTGCTACATAATAAAACTGTCTAGGAAACCCTGTATAAGAGTGTTGTAATTACAAGGTCAGATTGTAAAACCACGAGAGACTTATAGACAGAAATCAGAGAAGAGATACATAGCAATATCTAAATAACACAATCAACTGTGGTGTACACCATTTTATTTTTAGCAGACACAGCTATGGTTTGAATTCTGGGAGTGGTAGGAAGCTGTATGCAGAATCATACCCCACAAGTGAACAGAATTGTCCAGAATGTCCAGTTAATTGGCCCATATCTGCTGGCTATTACCCTGTCCCCCTGGCATATCAGCATGCTAATCTCTGACAAATAGGCAGCATTTAATGTCATATAACTGACTGTCAGGCCTGTACATATTTGGAAAATGTCTATGAAAACAAACCTGTCATTGTACAACTCACCAAAGGTTTATGAGGGCAATAGTCAAAATATGTCCCGGTTTCAGCTATATGTTGTCAAGACATTCCCAGAGTGTGTGCAATAAGAGAGACAGGTATGTGCAAAACATCAACCTGGAATCTGGGAATATGTGTAGAAACAGTCAGGTAGTGTTAACAAACAATACCACACAGGACTTCAGGGATCATAAACAATGTAGAAGAAAGGCAGCTTCAGTTCAGTTCATAAGATCAAGATACTTTATTCGGTAAGCACTTTCATGGGAATAACTCCCACTTCTTCAGACCATTCAATAAAATACATTTAAAACCACTCCATTTTTATAGGGAAACATAATTAGTATCAACCAAATCATGGCCACACCATTTCCAGTCTTAAAGTGATAAGCATACCCTAGTATGTTCTTATTAAGAATTCATTCATATAACCCCCCCTCTAGAGGTGCATATATAGAAAATAACATGTATAAAAACATGTTTAAAACACATGTATAGACTACATAGAGGTACAAATGCATCTATTATTTCTCACATTCTATATATCTTTATTATCGCAGATTCATAAAAGTCACAAAATTATATGTAAAAATGTATGTCAGATTATATGTAGAAAATGTATGTAAATAAATATGTAAAGTCTATATAGGCCATACAGATATTATTAAAATTTACACTAGTAACAAAAGTACACATTGTCAATAAAATACATAATAACAATAAGAATAAAATACATGCCTATTTATGAATACTCCTATTCTTCAAAATAGGCTTATGGGGAACTCTTATCATTTAAGCCACTGCCCCTGTCAACCTGTAATTGAATGATCCATTTCGCTTTTGAAGTCTCCGTTCTATTGCTGATATCCCCCCTCTTAGGTTCATAGACTAGTACTAGGCTAACACTCCTTGTCGGCTGTTTTAAGCCTAGCCAATTACCCCATGTGAGAATCAAATCCTGTACCTTGTATCTGCAAGGTAAATACCTTAACCATTATGCCAACCTTCCACATAAATTAGTACAAGGCTAACTGGTCTTGGTGGTCATTCCAAGCCTAGCTAATTACTCCATGTGGGAATCAAACCCTGCATCTTGTGCCTATACACCTATAAGGTGAACACATAACCACTATGCCATCCCCCCACCCTTTCATTTCTTTCATTCTCATTTACTATTTCTATAACCTTGAACTTGAAGGAATGATTTTCTCCTTTTTCCAGTGTATGTCTGGCTAAGGCATTGGTTTTATCCCTGTTCCTAATACCCAAAAGGTGTTCTCTTATCCTATATCTAAATTCTCTGTTTGTTTTTCCTACATAATATCCTGAACACAGGCCACAGATTGCTAAATATACATTTTAGTGCAGCAATTAGCTGTAACTTTAAATGTGTATTCCTTACCTGTGTCAGGATGTTTGAATTTATTAGTTGCATCTATCCATCCACATTGATTACAATTTTTACATGATGTAATTCCTTGATGTTCCCCCATAGATCCATCCATTTTGGGTCCATAACAAAGTAACCTTTTCAGGGATTTCTTGTTCTTGAATAGGAAACTGGGTTCATCCCCTACAATTTCCCTAATTCGGGGTCCATGTGTCAGTACTGGCCAATATTTCCTTACCACATCTTGCATAACATTTACATTACTAGTATAACTATTAGATACTTTCACTTTATTCCAGGCAGAATTATTAAATTCTGATATTGTCTCTTCTCTATGTGAGAAGTATGGTTTCCCAGTTGTATTTCTCAGTGTGTGAATTTCATTAACTGTGCCTCTGATATCATTTTCCTTATAACCTCTATTTTTAAACCTTATACAAAGATCATTTACTTCCTCCTTAAATGTGTCTTCCTCTGCTGTTGGGACCCCTTCCAAAGCAGGAAAAGGTCATCTACAAAATGTTTATAAAAGACTTCTTGTTGCCATCTATCTTTTGTCACATACTTCTGTTCCCAATTAGCCATAATTATATTGGCATAACTGTTTGCGGTAGATGTACCCATTGCCACTCCCTCTTTTTGGTGGTATATAATGTGGTTAAACAGCATCACATTATTTATTAAAATCTGTTCCATGAGTAGACATATTAACTCTATCCGACTTCCAGTATATGTTCCATCCTTGGTTAAGTACTTCCTCAACATGTCCAAACCCACATTATTAGGTATAGACATAAATAGGGAATTCACATCCATGGTAACCATCATAACGGAACCATCATTATAACTATTAATCTCGACATGTTTAAATAAGTCTGTCAAAAATTGTTTGGTGTCACTTAAAATTACAGTATTCTGATTAACTAAAGGTCTCAGTTGTGTCTCTATATACACAGATATAGGCTCAGTCAACTAGCCCCTCCCTAAGACTATCGGTCTCAGGGGTGGGTCGGTTGGGTACTTGTGAATTTTTGGAATTCCTTGAATTAATGGTATTACTGGATGAGATACAAGAAAACAGTTATATTGTTCAATAGTTATCTATCCATCCATTAAACATTCATAAAGCAGCTTATTCAATTTATCTTTTATATTATTGACAGTGCCACTATCTATAATGCTGTAGACATTTCTATCAAGCAACATTGTCTCCACTTGGTGTTCATAAAAGGCTCTGTCCATTACAACTACAGGGCCTCATTTATCAACCCCTTTAATTATTATGGATTCATCCTTTTGTACGGCTTGTAAAGCAATATATTCCCCCCTATGCAGATTATTCTGCCTAAATTCCTGTTTACCACTATGTAATTTGTCATACAATTCTTTTTCACGTAAACTCATGAAAACATCTATAATCAGGTGGTTAGGTGGGACAAATGTACTAGGTTTTTTAGAACACATTTATCAGAACTGCAGCTATTACCATATAACAGCTTTAGTTGCACATTTGTAGAAAACATTTTGATATCAATAATGCTGTCTGTTACCTTAGTTCTTTGAGAAGGAATAAATGAAAGTCTTTTACTCAGTAAGTTCACTTCATCAGCTGTTAAGTCCTTAGAGGAAATATTCCAAACCAGGGAATCATTTGTTAATGCTGAAACCAGTGTTTCTTGACTGTGCATTTCTCCGGTGATTCCTGCACCCCCTTCCTTTTGAAGCGCCCTCTGCTTTGGGACCTGTCTCTTACATCTTTCCTTGGCTCTGTTGTTAGCCTTATAGGAATTATTAGCCTTCCATGATGAGCTGAATAATAGTACTTCCTTCCTAAAATTTGAATTTAATTTTTCACACAATATTATTGATTTTCTTGATGTTAGGATATACAGGGACCTAAGAGGGGAATGGTCTACGAAGGATTACAGGAAAAGTTGACACAGGAACACATTTGTACATAGAAAGAGCATGCATTCCCAACACACATCTAAGAATGTAGTGAAAGGACAGGTTCTAAGAATATCCATATTGACAGCAGAGGAAGACACATTTCAGGAGGAAGTAAATGATCTTTGTATAAAGTTTAAAAATAGAGGTTATAAGGAAAATGATATCAGAGGCACAGTTAATGAAATTCAGACACTAAGAAATACAACTGGGAAACCATACTTCTCACATAGACAAGAGACAATATCAGAATTTAATAATTCTGCCTGGAATAAAGTAAAAGTATCTACTAGTCATACTAGTAATGTAAATGTTATGCAAGATGTGGTAAGGAAATACTGGCCAATATTGACACATGAACCCCAAATTAGGAAAATTGTAGGGGATGAACCCAGTTTCCTATTCAAGAACAAGAAATCCCTGAAAAGGTTAGTGTTATGGACCCAAAATGGATGGATCCATGGGGGAACATCAAGGAACTATATCATGTAAAAATTGTAATCAACGTTGATGGATAGATGCAACTAATAAATTCAAATATCTCGACACAGGTAAGGAATACACTTGTAAAGTTACAGCTAATTGCTGCACTAAAAATGTTGTATATTTAGCAATCTGCAGCCTGTGTTCAGGATATTATGTAGGAAAACCAAAGAGAATTTAGATATAGGATAAGAGAACACCTTTTGGGTATTAGGAACAGGGATAAAACCAATGCCTTAGCCAGATATACACTGGAAAAGGGAGAAGATCATTCCTTCAAATTCATGGTTATAGAAATAGTGAATGAGAATGAAAGGGGGGGGTATCAGCAATAGAACAGAAACTTCAGAAGCGAGATGGATCATTCGATTACAGGCTGACAGGTGTAGTCTATACATGTGCTTTAAACATGTTTTTATACGTTATTTTCTATATATGCACCTCTAGAGGGGGGTTTATATGAATGAAGTCTTAATAAGAACATACTAGGGTATGCTTATCACTTTAAGACTGGAAAATGGTGTGACCATGATTTGATAGATACTAATTATGTTTCCCTGTATAAATGGAGTGGTTTTAAATGTATTTTATTGAATGGTCTGAAGATGTGGGAGTTATTCCCATGAAAACCCTTACCAAATAAAGTATCTTGATCTTATGAACTGAACTGAAGCCACCTTTCTTGTGTGTTGTTTTATGCTGCTCTTTCCTTTGGGGTCATTTAACTCAAGCTACATTCATATGTCTTG